>NC_083575.1:44227153-44527153 GCF_027579695.1 Neoarius graeffei | reverse complement strand
AAAAAGAGTGTCTCAGCATTGTGTTTGCTTGTCAAAGGTTCCACCATTATCTGTATGGGCGTGACCTCGTCACAATTGAGACTGACCACAAGCCTCTGATATCCATATTCAGCAAGCCTCTTCTGAGTGCACCAAAGAGGCTCCAGAGCATGCTTTTGACGTTGCAAAACTACAACTTGAGGATTGTCTACAAGCCCGGGGTGGAGATGTTCATCAGTGACACACTCAGCAGGGCAACGACCAAGTGCTCAGGCCTTGGCACGGTCTACACACGTCAGGACATCTGTTCACTGCAGCAAGCACAGGACGATGCACAGCACATTAACCAGGTAGACTACTTGAATGTGAGCAATCAGCGACTTGAACAGATTAGGCGACACACTGAGAGAGATGAATGCTTGCAGTCTCTCAAGTCCACTGTGCTTGCAGGTTGGCCAGAAGCAAAAGAAATCACACCTCATTACATTCGTGAATACTGGCCTTTTCGCGATGAGATCAGCGTGCAGAATGTCATCCTTTTCTGGGGCCAAAAGGTCATCATACCAAAGTTCATGCGTCCAGAGATGCTTACCCGCATACACTCCAGCCATCTTGGAGGTGAGGCCTGCTACAGACAAGCTAAAGAGACACTGTACTGGCCCAATATGCAGGCAGAAATCAAGGACTATGTTAGTGCATGCTCAACCTGCAATGAATATGCTCACAAACAGCAGAAAGAATCCATGCTTTCACATGAGCTACCCACATGGCCATGGCAAGTCGTCAGCATGGACTTGTTTACCCACAGACAGAAGGACTACCTGCTCATCGTCGACCATTACTCAGATTTTTGGGAGATTGAGCTGCTTTCAGACCTGTCGGCAGACACAGTCATTAAACGCTGCAAGTCCCAATTTGCTCGTCATGGCCAGCCAGACAAGGTTATCACCAGGGTGCGATTTGTCAAAAAACCAGAAGGGGGGGGATGTTTTTTTTTAATCATGAAATGTCACAAAACTAAGGTAACAATAGGCTAACAGCTCAATAACATCCGATGATATCAAATGAATAACACTGTGGCAGCGGGGGCGTGGTCAAGCATCAGTCTGTGACAGGAGGGCGGAGTCAGGGAAGGTAAGTGGCAGAATCACTACACCTGTCATTAATTAATGTGTTTGCGTGTCTTCCCAGTGACCGCGCCCTATTTAAGGAGAGAGAGCGAGAGCAGAGGGAGCTCTCTCCACAATTAGACGACTGATGTGTGTGCAGATAGAAGCTGAAAAGCTGAATAAAAGCGAGTTGTGTGAAATCAGTTCTGTCCTGCCGTCCTTCTGTCACAGACCAATGCTTGACCACGCCCCCGCTGCCACAAACACTAAATGAAAACGAACCAGAGATAGTAAATTCATCTTCCTATCTCTCTGACTAAATACACGAACACTAACACAACAAAGTTCGCATTGCTTGTCGCGTTGCTGTGATGTTTCTCTCCCTCCGGATTAAATGGACAGTGACTCGAAAATCACTAAAATACATGAATACTAAATGAACAGTTTGCTCTGATGGCGCAGTTCATGTGGCCTTTTCTGCTTTCCCGTCGGTGCGCTATCCGCCGCGTTTCGCCCTTCTTTAATCCACATTTCTGTGAATTTCTCAGCAGGGAAGGAACGCACGTCTGGCCCATTGACAGCGAGGAAAAGAAGGCTGTCAGTGTGGATACATTCATTCTGTTGCGCTCATCAGTAAGGATGTGATTCATGGCGCTAAATCCATGTTCACACTCTGGATATTGTTATTATCTACAATGTATCTATTTGCTGGGGACGTTCGTGAACATCAAAGCTGCCACTTCGGGTCATTTTGAAAGTGAGTGCAATGTAGACCATAGAAAACTGTGTCACAACATGCCTGTCATGTCAACTTTTTTTTTTGGTTTGTTTTATTGACGGGGTTGTCCCCGAGGATTTTTTTTCAGTAGAGATAAAAACCAGAGGGGGGGGATGATCCCCACCATCCCCCCCAGCAAATCGCACCCAGGTTATCACAGTTTGGCCCGCAGTTTGGCTCCCTGTTCAAGCGATTCGCCCTCAAGTGGGAGTTTGACCATGTGACCTCCTCACCAAGACACCCAAAAGCAAATGGGAAGGCTGAGTCGGCTGTTGAAATAGCAAAAAACCTTCTTCACAGAGCAGCACGAGATGGGGCAGACCCCTGGAAAGCCATCTTGCACTGGAGAAACACACCTACAGAGAACATGGACAGCAGTCCCGCACAACGCCTCATGTCCAGGAGGCTCAAAACCTCCATTCCTGTGACGAACAAGCTTCTCGAGCCAAGTGTGACATTAGGTGTCACAGAAGCTCCGCCATCGTCATCAGGTTGCAAAGCACTTTTATGACCGCACCGCGAAAGACTTACCTGAACTGGAGATTGGTGAGCCAATTAGAATGAAGCCCATGCCAGGCAATGCGTCTGGTCACTGGAGACTGGGAACTTGTCTCCGACAAGTTGCACCACGCTCCTATCTGGTGGACGTCGAAGGTACTCTATACCGGCGCAATAGAGTGGACCTGAGAGTGGCAGAGCCCACTTCAGCGGTCATAGACATCCATGAGCCCACACACACATCAGCACCTGAAGTGCAACTCTCAGGGCCTCAAATGCCAGGGGTTGTGACCAGCCCTGCCATACCGGAGCCTGCTGCTTCCCCAGAACTCGGGCAGCAGCTTTCTCCCCACGTTGGTACATACACTAGGGCTGGGAGACTGTCAAAACCGCCTCAGAGACTGAATCTGTGAGCTACATGCTCGGACACTTGAGAAAAAAAAAAATCGAAGGGGAGAGGGTTGACAGATGAATGTAGCAATATGTTTGATAACATGTTTGGATCAGGGGCGATTCCTCAGAGACAACAAGGGAAGCCGAGCTTCCCCTAAAATTCTCTCCCCAAACTGCGGCATCTACGACGTTGAATTCTCATTAAAACAATAACTTGCATAACATAATATATGCCCAAGATTGTATTTACGTTCATAACTATCCTGTAACTTATTTGAGTGATGTCTGACGAACTTGCAGTTCGCTACGAGAATCACCTTTGCTGCCAGGCTGTAACCAGCGTTGACAGATACTGCTGACGTTTTCCAGCCAAAATATGTTCAAAACCCGCCAAAATGCACTTAAAACCACCCAATCTGGCAACACTGGCTGTAACCTTTCTTATTTCAATGGGCTCTATGGCTGGCAGCTGGGTATCCGTTGCAGTCTATGAGAGGGCTCTGAATAGCCAATTTCGGCTAGTTGTTATTGGTTAAAATCGACAAAATCGTCACTTCCAGGGAAGCCGGGCTTCTCTGGGACTAAACGAGACAGTGGGAGGGACAAGAAGCCGGGCTGATGAAGGATTATTGGAGGTAGTGTTTGAAAGACATGAGGAGGGCGGGCTCTGTACTTCGGCGTCGGCGAGGAACACGGAAGTATGATCAGTCAGTCCCTAGCGGATGTCGAGAAAGTGTAGTCGTGTGCCAAAGTGCTGTCCGAATTTCTTTTCATATAAACATTTCTTCTCATTGATGTCTCTGTACATTACTCTGTAAATAAATGTAAATATTACTCATTGTGCTCCGTTAACTTTCATCCATTCTATCAGTTTGATCATTCGCGAATTCACTCGTTTATTTCATTTGTAGTTCAATCTGGTTGTAGGCTAGCTTAAGCCTTATTGGGATCTGCAGTGCTAGCTGCTAACAGAAATTGGTGAAGTCTCTGGAAAGCACAACCAGCTAGTATGACAGGGTCACAGACCATTTTCTGGAAAAGGAGCGGAGGGCAGAATTTGTGTATAAATAGTGCGCATCATATAATGTTCATGAATCTGAAGTGTGTATATTGTTCAGTAATGTTAAGAGAATGGTGGGCTCTGTGTTATAGGTTATACCTGGGTATAATATTCAAGGTTCTGTGTGTTGCATAGCCTACCTGGTTATGAATTTCCAGACTGTGTTGCAGAAGATGTTCAAGGATGTGTTGCACAGCTGGGTGTTGTGTTAAAGACTCTGTGTTGCATATCAGGGTATGATGTTCAAGGCTCTTCGTTGAATAGCCAGTGATTTTTGGATGTTTGATATTTTTGATTAAGGATATGAGGCACTAGCCTGGCAAGCCAGACTATAACATGAAATGTACAAGCAAAAATACTTTCTGCCACTAGGTAGGGTTGTCTAGTTCACTATGCTAATGGGGCACACCTTTCTATGCTTTGATTTCTGGCCTACAGGTTTTACGATGAATGCGTAAAATGGGCTTCCCCTGTTTTAAAAACCAGCAGCCGCCACTGGTTTGAATGTTTTGTTTGGTACAGTTCAGTTCCTTCAGGTTTGTTTATTCACCTAAGACAAGTTAAACCTGCACTATGTTCAGGTGCACTATGCACTATGTTTCTTTATGCACTGAGCTCTTCTTGTTTTGTAAAGGAGGATGTTACGCGGTCTAGTTTAGTTGGCTTACTTTTATTATGACATGCACCGACCCCGGATGTTAGGACCCTGTACGCTGGCTCAACATAAAACAAACTGGCTATGCTACTTACCTGAGTACGCTTCTTCTTTTATACCTTAGCCAAGCTATTACCAGAACAGTAGTGACTGGTGTGTGAGGGGGATTGTGGGAAGTGGAGTCCTGAGTGTTGGGTGAGCCCGGAAGCGTGACACTACGCAATTGTGTGCTTTCAACTTTGTGGCCACATATCAGTGTTACTGTATGGTCAGGTATCCATAAACATTTATCCATATAGTGTATGGAAATATAAACGTGTTAATGATGACAAATAACCGCTATATTTGTTCTTACATGCCCACTTATCAGCTATCAGTCAAATATATAACCATACTGAAGTGTTATCAATTTTTTACATAAAAAGATTTAGAAAAAAAAAAACCTTAACCTTAAAGGCGATACACAGAACCATGGCCTTACTTTTTATTTATAAATGCCTTGAGACCTCAAGAATGACATAGGAATAGTTTTAAGCATTAACAATAAATCTAAAATAGTAATTTTTACGATTAAAGTGATCCATACAGGTCGCGGTCTGAGTGAATGACTTTGACATCTGTGGCGTCACAGCAGGAAGGTTATCGGTCTCATCGCCATTTTTGCTATACTAAAACACAGCGCTAACTGCAACTTCGATCCTCCATTTTGAGCTAATTTATCGCCATGCCACGTAGATGTGTTGCTGGCGGGTGCAGCAACATGACAAAGTGGATTTATGCTGCATTCATGGCCCAAGAATGTTCAAACTGCAAAGATTTGGACACATTTTGTGAGAAATTCATGGATTGGGTGCCTATGAAGTGGTCTCTCCTCTGCTCTGCACATTTTACTGAGGAATCATACGAAACCTCTGATCTGTTGAGGAGCATTGGCTATAAGCCAGTATTGAAAGAAGGTGCAGTACCAATAATTAAAGGAAAAGAAAACTACAAGAAAAGGATAGTAAGTTCAGTTGCACCAGTTCTCCCAAGAGTGTGAGCCGAGCAGTAATAGCAGAGTACTCAGTATGGAGAAAATGGAGAATGACTGGACCAGTCATCAGTTTTCTCCACTGGATATGCTTTTTTTCCCCCGCTAGATATGCTTGCCTCAGCAGCAATATCTCGCCCTTATGTGGAAGAAGCGAATGAATGAAGAACTGAAAGTTAGATTGTTTCAAAACAATTGGCCACAAGCTCGGCCTTCAAGAAGCGCATTCAGCTCGGCCATCAGTAGCACATGTACTACTATCTGAGGAATCCGAAGAATCTCCAGTAAATCCAAACGAAGAGGCCATTGCAACCACTCTCGCCTGCCGAGTCTGGCTTTGGTCTATAGCACCGGTTCCTGCTGTGACATCACCCACCCAGGGCTGGCTGGCTCAGTGGGACAGCTTGAATGCCAAATTTGCGGTCAAGTTTAACTCTCAAAAATATATTGTTTTTATTCCCAATTATGCAGCATACAAGAGTCAAGGATGGAGATACTATGCACTCAGAAATGTATTTAAAAATAAAGGTTCTGAGTATCTCCTTTAAACAGTCAAATGTGAGAACCAAATTGTGCATGGAGGTATTAAATTAGCATGAGACAAAAACAAGATGGGGTCCTAGATGATGGAGAGATTGAGCTGGAGAGACAATAACTCCCATTGCAGATCCATTTGCAGAAACAGTTCTGCACATATTACTATCACTCTTTCCTACATGTAGAACATCCGTGACGCACATTGCCAGCTGTTACAGGTAAATCTTTTCATTCGCATTATGGTTGGACATAAAGAGGGTCACACCTGCAAGCACCATCTGCATTAAAGTGCTTAATCTGATTGGTTTGTACACAAAGCAAAGCTCCGTGGATGTGAGTAGATGAGCACACAGCTGCTCTCAGTGCTCTAGAAGATAGTACAGCCAGGTCAGATACTGCATCTATCACACCCTGTCTGCTGCTGAGAGACACTGGTTACACAGCACAATGCCTGTTATGGCGAGTGTTGTAAAGCCTGTTTGCACTGCTGATAGAATCTCTGATTTACAGTTGAAAAATAAAGTGATGTTATACTAATTAACCTACTGCGAGTTGGCCTAGTGGTTAGCGTGTCCACCTCTCAATCGGGAGATCACGAGTTCTACTCACAGTCGGGTCATACCAAAGACCATCATAAAAATGGTACCTACTGCCATATGGCAAGGCACACTGCAATACAGATGCAAGTGGGGAGTCAAACTCTCGCGGTTACCAGAGGACCAGCCCCCCACTGTAACCCTAGCTATGTAATAGGTGAGAGGCCGAGGGCTACGGAAACGGAGATCAGCACCGCCCTATGCACCACATGGTGTGGGAAGGACTTTGAGACTAATTAACCTAGGTAAGTGGATAGTGCAAAGTGGAGTTGCTAAAATATATATATATATCCATCCATCCATCCATCCATCATCTGTAGCTGCTTATCCTGTACAGGTTCGCAGGCAAGCTGGAGCCTATCCCAGCTGACTATGGGCGAGAGGCGGGGTACACCCTGGACAAGTCACCAGATCATTGCAGGGCTGACACAGAGACAAACAACCATTCACACTCACATTCACACCTACGGTCAATTTAGAGCCACCAATTAGCCTAACCTGCAGGTCTTTGGACTGTGGGGGAAACTGGAGCACCCGGAGGAAACCCACACAGACACGGGGGGGGGGGAACATGCAAACTCCACACAGAAAGGTCCTCGTTGGCTGCTGGGCTTGGACTCAGGACCTTCTTGCTGTGAGGCGACAGTGCTAACCACTACACCACCGTGCCACCCCTAAAATATATACTGTATATAAAAATAAAAATGAACAGCATTGTTATGACCTCATCACACTAAAACATCTTATCTCCATAGAATGAGACAAAGATGACTTTTTGTAATTAAATGATGGCCTTAATATGGACCTGATAGTGCTTTTTATTCTATTGTTGTGTTTCAACTTCAAATGCACCATCACATTCACACTGGGAACTCAAGACTCTTTTTACTACAGCTGTATTGGAGTTGAGATTATGATTGTTCTCAGACTGAGGCACTCAAATTTTCCTCAATTTACAAAACAAACAAACAAATCAATGCTACAAAAGAGCATCCATCATAAAGTGCATGTGTGCGTGTGAAAGAGAGAGAAAGAGAGAGAGAGAGAGACCAGAAAATATAAGAAGCTTGTGTGGCCTGTTTCACTCAAGTGATGCAAAAGGATTGTTACTTTTTTTTGGATAGCTTCACTTTAAAAAAAAAAAAAAAATTAAGTGGACTTTCTTTCCATTCATTTAAGACCTCATATCCAAGCTTCATGGAGAAATAAAATACTGTTTTTCATAAAGTAGAGGCCATGTTCTTCTTTTTATTTCCACTCTGTAGGTCAATTGGCCTGTCAGTCGCCTACCCCTTACCAGGCTGTCTGCATCTATCACAAGCACACTTCATCTACTGCCAGCTTGCTAGGCCTGTTGCAGCGTCCCAGACACAACCATTCACACTTAAGGGCAACTTAGTATAGCCAATTAAGATAACTGCATGGCTTTGGGGGAAACCGGAGCACCAGGAAGAAACCCACACAGACACGGGGAGAACACACAGACTCCATACAGAAAGGCCCCTTTCAGCGGGCTTGAAGCCGGAACCTTTTTGCTGTGCAGCAACAGTGCTAACCACTGCACTACCATGCCGCCTGCCATGCTCTTTAAGTTGTTGAAACATTGTCATTCCTGCTTGCCTATCATTTCAAATGTGACTGTCATTTCAACATCAATCCATTATCTGTAACCGCTTATACTGTACAGGGTCGCAGGCAAGCTGGAGCCTATCCCAGCTGACTCTGGGCGAGAGGCGGGGTACACCCTGGACAAGTCGTCAAGTCATCGCAGGGCTGACACACAGAGACAAACAGCCATTCACACTCACACCTACGGTCAATTTAGAGCCACCGATTAGCCTAACCTGCATGTCTTTGGACTGTGGGGGAAACCGGAGCACCTGGAGAAAACCCACACAGACAGGGAGAACATGCAAACTTCACACAGAAAAGCCCCCATCAGCCACTGGGCTCGAACCGAGAACCTTCTTGCTGTGGGGCGACACTGCTAACAACTACACCACCATCATTTCAACATGTCTAAGTAAATTACACAATAACAGATAATGACCATAGATTTTGGTTAGGTGGAGTCAACACCTAACCAAATTCTGCAGGCAGACCAGCAGCTCGTTTTGAACTGTTGATGTACCTTTTTTGAGGTAATATTATTAGCCAGAGTTGACAGCTTTCATCAAAATTTCCAGCACAACTATATCTCAAAAACCATACAAAAGACCTGAAACTAGCTCAAAATATTTGGGAATCATTAAAAGGAGACATGTATTTCTCCAATGTTAGCCCTGTGATAAATTGGTGACCTGCCCAGGGTGTACCCCACCTCTCACCCGAATTCAGCTGAGATTGGCTCCAGCTTCCCCCACAACTTTGATGGATAAGTGGTATAGATAATGGATGGATGTATTTCACACATATTTCTGATGTATGGACATGATATATTCCATAATCCCTCTTTCCTTCTCCCAAACTTTGCAATATCTATAACAAAAAGATATGGTTATAGCCCAATTTGTCAACCCTCTCAATTAACTGTCTGTCCACTGCTCTTCCTCTGAGCCTGGAGCAGCATAATTCCTGTACCAGTAGGCCTTTATTCGCACTTATTGCAGTTTCCATTTTTGACCACTAGGTGCAATAATAACTATAGATGCCAAGTAGGGCAGTAGTAAGCACACTGTTCTATGATTGAGCAATGTTAAGACTAACACCTATATAGCTGTCAAATAGAAACATTTTTAAATGGTGGGTCACTCCATTCATTCCTTCATCCATCCTAATTTAACCTTCAGGGCCATGGGGGACACCGGAGCCAATCCCAAATGACTTTGGGCAAGACGCGGGTACAGCCTGGGCAGGTTGCCAATGTATCACAGGTCTGGTAGGTCACTCAAAAGAGGTTATTAGTATTTCATCAGAATTTACAGTGAGTTGTGAATGAGGACTTTATGAAAATTAATCTCATCTCATTATCTCTAGCTGCTTTATCCTGTTCTATTTGCCGATATAAATGGCCAGGCTCTGCTCCACCTACCCCTATGGATGAGACACCACTGAAATTATAGTAAACCACAGGAGAGAGAAACCTGGTTGCTTTATGTATTACTACATAGCAGTACCTCAAGGCAGTGGAGGCTCAGTGGTTAATGTTGTAAACTAGTGTTCAGAAGGTCATGTATTCAAATCCTAAGACCACCAAACTGCCACTGTTGGATGCTTAAGTTACAATCCTGACTCAGTGGTAAGTCTCATCTCATGATCTCTAGCCGCTTTATCCTTCTACAGGGTCGCAGGCAAGCTGGAGCCTATCCCAGCTGACTACGGGCGAAAGGCGGGGTACACCCTGGACAAGTCGCCAGGTCATCACAGGGCTGACACATAGACACAGACAACCATTCACACTCACATTCACACCTACGGTCAATTTAGAGTCACCAGTTAACCTAACCTGCATGTCTTTGGACTGTGGGAGAAACCGGAGTACCCAGAGGAAACCCACGCGGACATGGGGAGAACATGCAAACTCCGCACAGAAAGGCCCTCGCCGGACACGGGGCTCGAACCCGGACCTTCTTGCTGTGAGGTAACAGCACTAACTACTACACCACCGTGCCGCCCAGTGGTAAGTCACTTTGGATAAAAGCATCAAGTAAATGTGTCTGGCTATGATACTTGTATGTTATGAGTGGATATGTTATAAAAGGTTTACACAGAAAAAATATTTGTCTTGCAAAAGTATTCATCCCCCTAGGTGTTTGTCCTGTTTTGTTGCATTATAAAATGGAATTAAAGTGAAATTTGAGGGTTAGCACCATTTGATTTACACAGCATACCTACCACTTTAAAGGTGAAAATTGTTGTTTTATTGTGACACAAACAATAATTCCGATGAAAAAACAAATCTGGAGTGTGCATAGGTATTCACTCCCTTTTGTATGAAACTCCTAAATAAGAGCTGGTCCAACCGATTCAATTCATAAGTCACATAATTAATTGATTAAAGATCCACCTGTGTGCAATCAAAGTGTCACATGATCTGTCACATGATGTCTGTAAAAAAAAGTCAACCTGTTCTGGAAGGACCCTGACTCTGCAACACTACTAAGTGAGCAACATGAGAACCAAGGAGCACTCCAAACAGGTCAGACACAAAGTCGTGAAGTATAGATCAGGGTTGGGTTATAAAAAATATCCCAACTTTGAATATCCCATGGAGCACCATTAAATCTCATCTCATTATCTCTAGCTGCTTTATCCTGTTCTACAGGGTCACAGGCGAGCTGGAGCCTATCCCAGCTGACTACGGGCGAGAGGCGGGGTACACCCTGGACAAGTCACCAGGTCATCACAGGGCCGACACAGACAACCATTCACACTCACATTCACACCTATGGTCAATTTAGAGTCACCAGTTAACCTAACCTGCATGTCTTTGGACTGCGGGGGAAACCGGAGCACCCGGAGGAAACCCACGCGGACATGGGGACTGTACTCAAGTTGAGGGGGGATGCCATCCCCCCTGGAATAAAAAAATGGTCAAAATCATCCCCCCTCTAAAATGGGCATCCCCCCTCCCTTCCCTTGAGCAATTTTATCAATAAATGTGGACATTACTTCTATTTAACATTGGAATTAGAAATGCCATTCCACGCAGCTTTGCTGAAACTGAGCATACAATAAGCTTCTGCAAGAGAGGGCACGCGCAAGTGAAGCGTTTGAGGAGGTGACATTCAGTTGGGGTTCCGTTATTTTTTATTTCATTCGGCGTCAGTGACAGCAGCGGATTGCAGCATCATGGCCAAGCGGAGTGGACAGCAAGACCTAAGCAAGTTCGGATTTAAGATCGCAAGAAAAAAAAACATTTCAGGAGGTAAGTCAAGAGTTACGAATATCAGTCCCACTTTCTGTGAGCCCGCTATCATGCTGTAAAGTTACCGATATGGAGCCTAATTTGTGGGTGGCGGATAACACAGCTATCATAATGAATGTTAGTTTGGAGTCTAGCCAGCTATCGATAGCTTACTCAGGTTCATGTTAGCTTTGATTTCTTGTATAAGGCCATTAATTTAATCAGCTTGGACGTTCGTTTGTTATTCTTCAGGCAACAAAGTGTTATTCAAGACAGGAAGGCTAAAATAAACGACACTTGCAGTTTTGAAGGCTTCATTGCCTCATTAGAGAGCCGGTCATGACATGTAAGGCTGATTTACAATTTACTGTTGCTTGTTTTAGCTTATTGGTTACCTACCTACCTCTGTATTTAACTCAATGTTCCCAATGTTCAGCTTTGAATAAAAATTCTATTGACTTGATATGAAAAGATTCAGTTGTTCATTTACATTGCCTACTGAGGTTTTAATAAATTATTTACCAAACAATTTAAAAGGAGCCTACCATGACTATGAAGTTACACTTCAAATTTGTCATCTGCATTTCACTCTAATATGGAAGGTGTGTCAGCCAGGAGACTGACTAAATATGACACATGACATCCACACTGATGTTTTACAGTAAAATACCAGTGTATTATGTTTTTTACAACAATAAAAAGGGTACACAGTGTGTACTACACACTATCAGCACAAAATACTGTATGTCTGGCAAATGAACAAGGTCCACAGACCTACGTTGTGTGCAAACCCTCCTAAAAGCAAACCAGTTTCCCACCATCCCCCCGGTTTGATTTTACAACTCAACCACTGCACGGGGAGAACATGCAAACTCCGCACAGAAAGGCCCTCGCCGGCCACGGGGCTCGAGCCCAGACCTTCTTGCTGTGAGGCGACAGCGCTAACCACTACACCATTAAATCCATTATAGCAAAATAGAAAGAATGTTACCACCTGACAAGAGAAGGCCACCCACCAAAACTCACAGACCAGGCAAGGAGGGCATTAATCAGAGATGCAACAAAGACACCAAAGATAACACTGAAGGAGCTGCAAAGATCCACAGTGGAGATGGGAGTATCTATCCATAGGACCACTTTAAGCCGTACACTCCACAGAGTGGGGCTTTATGGAAGAGTGGCCAGAAAAAAGTCATAGCTTAAGAAAACACGTTTCGAGTTTTTCCAACAGCATGTGGCAGACCCCCCAAACACATGGAATAAGATTCTCTGGTCAAATGAGATTAAAATTGATATTTTTTGGCCATCATGGGAAATTCCATGTGTGGCGCAAACCCAACACCCTGAGAGCACTATTGCTACAGTGAAGCATGGTGGTGACATCATGTTGTGGGGATATTTTTCATCTGCAGGGACAGGAAAGCTGGTCAGGACTGAAGGAAAGATGGATGGCACAAAATATAGGTCAATTCTGGAGGAAAACCTGTCTGAGTCAGCCAGAGGTTTGAGACTGGGATGAAAGTTCACGTTCCAGCAGGACAATGACCCTAAACATACTGCTAAAGCTACGCTGGAGTGGTTTAAAGGGAAACATTTAAATGTCTTGGAATGGCCTAATCAAAGCCCAGACCTCAATCCAATTGAGAATCTGTGGCATAACTTGAAGATTGCTGTACACAAACGCAACCCATCTAACTTGAAGGAGTTGGAGCAGTTTTGCCTTAAGGAATGGGCAAAAATCCCAGTGGCTAGATGTGCTAAGCTAATAGAGACATACCCCAAGAGACTTGCAGCTGTAATTGCAGCAAAAGGTACCTATACACATTCCAGAGTTCTGTTTTTTCATCTTAATTGTTTGTGTCACAATAAAACAATTTGCACCTTTAAAATGGTCGGCATGCTGTGTAAATCAAATGGTGCTAACCCCCCCAAAAATCTATTTTAATTCCAGCTTGTAATGTGACAAAACAGGACAAACACCAAAGGGGATGAAAACTTTTGCAAGACACTATTTTGGGCTATAATAAATTAATTTTTGTTCTGTAAATACTGGTGATCTGTTAAGTGGCCAAAATAGATTCTGATTTAAAAAAAAGTCTACAGCCTCTTGAGTTTGGGTCCAGAGACAGCATTAGCGTGTACTTGTTTATTTCCATGTCCTTTTGTGTGTCTGAGTGTGGAGGCTTGCTGTGAGATAGATTGCTTCTAAATGGCTTTTCTGTGTTTTCGATGCTTTTCCATTTTGTGCAGGTCACAGTCCTCTGCCTGAGAGACCATGTATGTTCCCTGCAGACTTGTAACAATTCAGCCAGTTCACTATTTGATTCGATTCATGATATTGGGTTCACAATTAGATTTTCCCACAGTTTTTCCCCACATATTAAAAAAAAAAAAAAAAAGTTAAATGAATAGAATTTTCTTACAAAAAATAGATTTATTTTCACATTATCAACTTAAATATTCCTTTTGTTAAATAGAAAAAAACCCTTTTGTTTCATTTTCAGAATGACCAACAATAATTATTAACTACATTTGTAAAGTTTGAGTAAAATATAATAGCCTGTTAACTAAAATATGCCTTCTATTAAAATGAAGAGTTGATAAATAGACCTTTTCTTGGTCAACATTTATGAACATTTGTACTACCTTAATTTTTCTTCTCTTTTCTTTAGCTTTCAGCTGTCTGTAAAAAGATAGTTCTAATTTCTTGTTAATCTATTTGTACACAATTACACAATTACAATTCTTTCCCATTTTAGATCTGTTTTTTTGTGTGTTTTCACAGTATTAGAGCTGTGTTACTTCCAACTAGGGTGAAGTTACAAGCATTCCTAGTATTTTACGTTATTGCACCCTCTGATGGCTAAACAACACAATTACAGCAAAGAAAACAGATTATGCAAGCTGATCATCTCATCTCATTATCTCTAGCCGCTTTATCCTGTTCTACAGGGTCGCAGGCAAGCTGGAGCCTATCCCAGCTGACTACGGGCGAAAGGCGGGGTACACCCTGGACAAGTCGCCAGGTCATCACAGGGCCGACACATAAACACAGACAAACACTCACACTCACATTCACACCTACGGTCAACTTAGAGCCACCAGTTAACCTAACCTGCATGTCTTTGGACTGTGGGGGAAACCGGAGCACCTGGAGGAAACCCACGCAGACACGGGGAGAACATGCAAACTCCGCACAGAAAGGCCCTCGCCGGCCGCTGGGCTCGAACCTGGACCTTCTTGCTGTGAGGCGACAGCGCTAACCACTACACCACCATGCCGCCCCCAAGCTGATCATAATCACAATTTTTAAATTTCATTGGGGGTGACATGGTAGTGTAGTGGTTAGCACTGTCACTTCACAGCAAGAAGGTTCCAGGTTCAAAACTCACAGCTGATGGGGGCCTTTCTGTGTAGAGTTTGTATGTTCTCCCCTGTGTCTGTGTGGGTTTCTTCCAGATGCTCTGGTTCCCCCCCACAGTTTAAAAGACATGCAGATTGAGTAAAATACCCGGTTGTACAAGACAGTGCATACTTGGTGCTAGTCCCAAGCCCAGATAGACTGGGAAGGGTTGCATAAGGAAGAGCATCTGGTGTAAAACCTATGCCAAATCACATATCTGGAACAGATCTGCTGTGGTGACCTTGAACGAATGGGAGCAGCCAGAAGATTTTTAAATTTCATTGATTCGAATCAGCGTAAATTTGTATCATGATTTATCACCACATGATATATTACATGCCTAATTCCCAGGCTTGTATCTGTAAGTGAGTGTGTATTATGACAGCAGAGTACCATGTACAAGCGCTGCATGCAAGAGCAGTAATAGCCCTGGAACTCACTCTGAAACAGCAAACTGAATTTTAAAAATGATCGAAATATGATGCAATTCCCTGAGGATTTGAAAAAAAAAAGTCAAACTCATAAGTGCAATTCCCATGTAGTGGTAAATCAAGTGTGCAGTGGAGGGTATTACAACAGAATATGATTAGCATTTCATACATTTGTAATGAAATACTGAGCACACACTATCATCTAACCAGAACTATACGTTAAACTGACTTGTTTTGCTTCCAGGTAAGCATCAACTTAAACGTAGATAATAGCATCTAAATTGAATATCATGCTCCCACTTGTCTTGAGCCTCAGAATGAACCTTCACAATGTTGACAATAAAAAAAAAAAAACATCTACATATTCTGATTATTATACTTGCTTTTTTTTGTTTGTTTTTTTGAATAAATGCTGTGATGGTTGACAGGTGAAGTGTCTCAAACTGTACTCTTAAAGTTCGTAGAATTGCTAAAGTAGTTGAATTCAGGGAGGTCAAACCTCTGTTCTAAAGCTATGACAGAAGATATAATAAAGCAGATGCTCTTCTGACAATGTGAGACTTTGCAGATATTTCCATGCTCTCTCAGTTTTCCCCTAGCATCAAGGTTATAGCTGTTTGATGAAGAATAAAAAAAAGTTTTGAAAATGACATGTGTTTCTAAACCATTCTAGTACATTAGTGTAATACAACCCCGATTCCAAAAAAGTTAGGACAAAGTACAAATTGTAAATAAAAACGGAATGCAATAATTTACAAATCTCAAAAACTGATATTGTATTCACAATAGAACATAGACAACATATCAAATGTCGAAAGTGAGACATTTTGAAATTTCATGCCAAATATTGGCTCATTTGAAATTTCATGACAGCAACACATCAAAAAAGTTGGGACAGGGGCAATAAGAGGCTGGAAAAGTTAAAGGTACAAAAAAGGAACAGCTGGAGGACCAAATTGCAACTCATTAGGTCAATTGGCAATAGGTCATTAACATGACTGGGTATAAAAAGAGCATCTTGGAGTGGCAGCGGCTCTCAGAAGTAAAGATGGGAAGAGGATCACCAATCCCCCTAATTCTGCACCGACAAATAGTGGAGCAATATCAGAAAGGAGTTTGACAGTGTAAAATTGCAAAGAGTTTGAACATATCATCTACAGTGCATAATATCATCAAAAGATTCAGAGAATCTGGAAGAATCTGTGCGTAAGGGTCAAGGCTGGAAAACCATACTGGGTGCCCGTGATCTTCGGGCCCTTAGACGGCACTGCATCACATACAGGCATGCTTCTGTATTGGAAATCACAAAATGGGCTCAGGAATATTTCCAGAGAACATTATCTGTGAACACAATTCACCGTGCCATCTGCCATTGCCAGCTAAAACTCTATAGTTCAAAGAAGAAGCCGTATCTAAACATGATCCAGAAGTGCAGACGTCTTCTCTGGGCCAAGGCTCATTTAAAATGGACTGTGGCAAAGTGGAAAACTGTTCTGTGGTCAGACGAATCAAAATTTGGAGTTCTTTATGGAAATCAGGGATGCCGTGTCATTCGGACAAAAGAGGAGAAGGACGACCCAAGTTGTTATCAGCGCTCAGTTCAGAAGCCTGCATCTCTGATGGTATGGGGTTGCATTAGTGTGTGTGGCATGGGCAGCTTACACATCTGGAAAGACACCATCAATGCTGAAAGATATATCCAGGTTCTAGAGCAACATATGCTCCTATCCAGACGACGTCTCTTTCAGGGAAGACCTTGCATTTTCCAACATGACAATGCCAAACCACATACTGCATCAATTACAGCATCATGGCTGCGTAGAAGAAAGGTCCGGGTACTGAACTGGCCAGCCTGCAGTCCAGATCTTTCACCCATAGAAAACATTTGGTGCATCATAAAACGGAAGATACGACAAAAAAAAGACCTAAGACAGTTGAGCAACTAGAATCCTACATTAGACAAGAATGGGTTAACATTCCTATCCCTAAACTTGAGCAACTTGTCTCCTCAGTCCCCAGACGTTTACAGACTGTTGTAAAGAGAAAAGGGGATGTCTCACAGTGGTAAACATGGCCTTGTCCCAACTTTTTTGAGACGTGGTGTTGTCATGAAATTTAAAATCACCTAATTTCTTTAAATGATACATTTTCTCAGTTTAAACATTTGATATGTCATCTATGTTCTATTCTGAATAAAATATGGAATTTTGAAACTTCCACATCATTGCATTCCGTTTTTATTTACAATTTGTACTTTGTCCCAACTTTTTTGGAATCGGGGTTGTATTTTACATCAGATTCACGTTGGCTTCTTTTCAGGTGTTAAGATATTTCTTGAAATTAGTAAAATTATCTGCTAATAGAACAAGACTTTATTAAGCATAAAATTAGTAAAAAACAAACCCTATAATTAGGTTTAATAGTCTTATATTTGGTTTACTGTAGTCTTCCAATTGGATACACCAGATTTAATATATTTGCAATATTTCCACTTGCTAATACATAATTTCTTTTCAGTGCAGGGGAGAAAAACATTATAAGATGATGTTCCTGATCTGCTGTAAGTCATCCTCACAATCCTGTAATAGTAATTATAATTAGCTATTTGTTGGGTCAGACTTAGCAGCCAGTCATGGAAGAGAGAGTGTAAATACAGATTTGTTATAACAATACATGCATCAGAAGTGATACTGTTGAGACATGAGTGTTTTACAGGAACATATGCCACTCATTTTTCATATGAACTACATCCGGGACAATGAGTAACATTGTCTGAGTACAGGCACTTCCTGTATGTGCAGGGGACAGCGGGGTAGCAAACTTGTAATGAAGCCAAATCACAAAACATGGCCAAAAGGCAGGCAAAGGTCGGTTGATTGGCAAACAGGGCAATACAGACAAGACAAGAAGCATAGACAAAGAGAGATAGTGAGGGTCAGAATAACTAGAGCCAGGCAGAGATAGAAAGGCCTGGTATGGACTGGAAGACACAGAATGATACTTCACAATAAGCGAATTGTGAATCTCGGCCCACGCAGTGCATTATGGGATCGCTAATTTTTTTTGGCTACCAAACAGCACTTCAAAATGGCGGAAAGCAGTATTGACAACTACGATTTAGATCAGTTTAAACTTTGGAAAATTGACGATTTGAAACGGTTTTGCAGTCGTCGTGGACTGCCTGTGACAACCAAGACCACGACTGACACTAGGGCAAAACGTAAAGAAGAACTGGTTGCCCTTGCCTATGCAGCATCAGTCCAGAACTTACCATGCGTTTTAATGAAGGATGAGGAGAGACAAGCTGTCAAAAACGACTACAAGTCCTTGTTGACAGTTGAAGGCAAACAAATTCCCGACCCTCTGCAGACAACCGACGGGTGGTTGGACGAAGCCCAGGGGCTTAAGCTGTGGCCACCATGCATGTCAGTCGATATTGCCGAATATTTACTTGACAGGGACGAAAAAGCACTACTCCATCGGCTTCGAAATGACTACAAGGAAGGTGAGTTGTTTTGATATATAACGAAGGTGGGCGATATTACAGTAAGATGGAAAGATGTAGTAAACCTGTAGGCCTTTTCTGCATAACTATGTAATATTTTGTTAGAATTGCCAAAAATAAATGACAAACTAAATATCTGAACAAACTTACACCTTTTTGCCATCTTTTACGTCCTTCTGGGTCTTTTTTCGGTTGGAAATGTAATAAAAACAAACGGAGGTTCACATTTACATGACCCGTCTTCAGATGTAGGCCCAGTACAATTGTGTGTTTTCTTCCACCGCTTAAGTTTATAACTTCTGTTAGTACATTGGTAAAAAGCACAGTGTGCACCTGTCATAGTTTTACAATTCACTTAAGGCTTAAGGTCTTTAAGCCAATCGCTTTAAAGTTCACAGTCTGCTACCTGTCTTCCTATAGTAACTTCAGCGCCTCGGTAGTTCGTTTGGTAGCCGAAATAGTTGACCTAGAAAAGCTGTGCATACGTACAAGCGTTGCACACTTCGCTTATTAGGGGGAGTGTGAGTGAGGCTTAAGTAGTGTGGCTGATGAGTTGTGAATGAGCGACAGTTGAGTTTTATTGAGGTATTTCACCCACGTGACCAAGTCATGTGACGCAGCCATTTTGGACGGCACGCTTAAGCCCTTCAGTTCAAGGCGGTATGAGATGGTGGAGACCTTTGCACATTTTAACAAGAAAGTAAGCTGTGATTCGTGTTAAATTGGATCTGTCTTTTATCACAAACACTGTACCCAGCCTTGGTATGGAGCCCTGTTTATTTATTTCTGTGTCCTGTTTCTTTCTAGCCTTTGTTATTGCGTTTTATGTCTGATGTCTGCTACATGCAACCCTAGACAAATTAACACTGCCTTGTTTCACTGCTCAGATGGGTTAACAAACACTGACCCATTTACTTTTTGCTATACATTTTATCAAAATTGCATTAACTGATAAACTAACCTGAAATGAAATGATCACTGCAAAGTCTGGAGTACTCTGTTGGCTCCCAATCCTGTCTCTTCACAGCTGCAATCCATTTGGCCCTCTTGTCTGGGTCAGTAGGAAACCGGTAGTGATGTGTCGGTCGCGAACGATCCGGTTCAAAGAGCCGGCTCTTTGAAGTGAACGACGGGAGCCGGCTCTTCGGTGGGAGCCGAATTAGTTTTTTGTCCTTAGGTGCCTCAGAGAGAGAGAGAGAGACTTTCACAAAAAAAGTTGCTGTCCGATTGCGTATTTGTGTTGTCTATTACCATTCAAAGGAAAAAAAGTAGCATGGTGTACACCTACTTTTTTTGGTTGGGGGGTTGATGTCATTCACAGCTGTGAAAATACGAAAATTGGTGTAATGCTTAAAGCTGTGGAGCGCAGGGGAGAGGAGTCTGTGAGGCACCTGAGGAGGGGAAAATCAGCTGTGTATTTTATATTGGTAATATAACACAGTTTTGCATTATGTTTGTGAGAAAATAATTTATTAATTGGTAAGTAAGTTTTATTTCTATAGGTAGAACATTGTTACACTGCTATACTTTACAAAGCTTTACAATGGCTACAAAAACTAAAAAATAAAATGGAAAACATCCTATTGATAAAATATAAATAATAATGTAATTAATTAACTAGTTAATTGCAGCAATTAAATAAAAAATAAAATCTCAGGAGCCGTTTGGGAGCCGAAAGAGCCGGCTCCTTATAGTAAGAAGAGCCAAAAGAGCCGGCTCCCGAAAAAGAGCCGAAATTCCCATCACTAGAAACCGGTAAAAGGAGCGTCCTGCACGCTGTCCCTGTCTGTTGTGGCAGCCCACAGCACAACAAGCAAACACCATGGTTATTTATAGAGTGCTTACTGACAAATTAATCTATTCTAGGTGTCTGTAACACGTTTTTTTTCAAGCTGGTTCTCCCTCTCTGTCTGCAGCGTTAGTATGTAGCTTGACGTTCAAAATGGCGGACACCGGGGCATCACGTGACCCTGTGACGTCAGGTGAAATACCTCAATAAGCTGGTGACAGGGGGTGCTGTGCTTCTTGGGTGTTGTAGTTCTGAGTAGCCATGTTTGTAGTTTGGCTAGTGCTGTCGCTCTCAATGCCTTTACTGACACACATTTTCCAATATCCTCACTCATGAGGATATCGATGAATTGTTTTGATTAACTTGAGTAGTTTTTGTTTGTGAACGTGTCTATAATTTAAAATAAATCACATGTTGGCTTGGAGATATGAAGTTTATCTTCTCATGTTGAAAAACTTGCATTTTTCATATGAACTACATCATGGATCTGAGTGACATATTTAAATAATATTGGCTGGCTTTGAATGGTATATCAGATATATTCCATTCAGCTAGCATGATATTGAACAAGTCAAAGATGAGTAGCTGAATTGAATATATCTGATATACCACAAAAAAGCCAGCCAAAATTATTATTATTATACATACACATTTGATGGAACAATTATAGATTTTACAAAAAAAGTTAAGAACAGGGGCGGCACGGTGGTGTAGTGGTTAGTGCTGTCGCCTCACAGCAAGAAGGTCCTGGGTTTGATCCCCGGGGCCGGCGAGGAGTTTGCATGCTCTCCCCGTGTCTGCGTGGGTTTCCTCCGGGTGCTCCGGTTTCCCCCACAGTCCAAAGACATGCAGGTTAGGTTAACTGGTGACTCTAAATTGACCGTAGGTGTGAGTGTGAATGGTTGTCTGTGTCTATGTGTCAGCCCTGTGATGACCTGGCGACTTGTCCAGGGTGTACTCCGCCTTTTGCCCGTAGTCAGCTGGGATAGGCTCCAGCTTGCCTGCGACCCTGTAGAAGGATAAAGCGGCTAGAGATAATGAGATGAGATGAGACGAGTTAAGAACAGGGGGGGTAACTTACCAATACTGAATTCTGATCGAATGTACTGTAATTCATCCATCCATCCAGTGCTTAATTTGTGAAGTGGGAGGTCCCAGAACACCAAATATTTTCAAATACATTTTCATGAGAGCCATATATAAAAAGTGACGCTGAATACAACTAAAATGCATTTTTATGTATGACCAACAATTTGAGTGTAATATATTCTTTTTCATAATGAAGAGGCTCTTGACATACCGTCTTCCTCCTGTCCCCCGCTGAATATTTTGATGCAAACGTAGCTTGGCGTGTTTCGAAGTGCCGCTTTATTTCATTGTTTCATCGATGCAATCTTGTCATTGTATAGGCCTACTGGACACAAAGCAGGACCCTCTCACCCCACAAAGGCGAATTCCTCTGTCCATTCCTGTTGAAATGTACGGTAGCCTACCAGTCACCTTTTTTCCCTTTTCGCCATGTTCTTTGTCAAAAGGCTTTGCTTTGCGGACAGCTAACTGACTTTTTCATTAAATGGAGGTGTACTTCTTGATCTCAATGTGAGCTGATTAATCTGCGAGCCAGATGCAGTCACCAAAAGAGCCACATCTGGCTCCCGAGCCATTGCAGACCCCTGCGTTAAGGCAACAACTGGATCAACAATTAACAAATCAAACACAGGTTACAATATATTGATGGCCATAATAAAACACAGCAGAGTAAAGACTTAATCTTGCTTGTGTATCTGACTGAGATTATAAAGAAAGTAAATAAATAAAATGGTCCTGGCACTTGCACCCACAACGCAGCCCCATAGACCGTGGAACGCATTTGAACAATAGACCTACCACGTGTCGACCGACCCGGCAGTGGCCCTGCTTGGCAAAAAAAATAAAAATAAAAAATAATATCAGACATTACGATCTTAGAAAACGCTTTAGTGACGAACAGTTACAGACAGTAATATGTCGTGATATTATGTTACAAAATATAATTTTTTATTAGGCTATATATTAAATTATATATTAAATTTATCTTCTAAAATAACAAGTCAAGTCAAGTTTATTTGTATAGCGCTTTTAACAATAAACATTGTCGCAAAGCGGCTTTACAGAATTTTAACGACTTAAAACATGAGCTAATTTTATCCCTAATCTAACAGACTGTACTCATATCACAACCAGTTTATTTCACCATTGGAGATCAGATCACACAAGACATGAGTTAAATGACTCATTTTAAGGATTTAAGTAGGGTATTTAAAAGCATAGCCTAGGATTTCAAGCATATTTCAAGTTTAAAAGCAGTGCCAGCAAACATAAGTGCAATCAATTCAAGTAATAGTTAAGAAATAAAGGGTTTACAAAACAAGTTGGAGAATTCATTTTAAGGATTCAAGTTTTACTATATTCCAAGGATTCAAGCAGCAGCCATAAGTGCAATCAATTCAAGTAATGGGTAAGTAATAACGGGTTTTTAAAAAGTGACGTGAACCATTTTTTCTTTTTCAAGTAACACAGTTAATTCTTTTCTTAAGTAATAACGAGTTGACATGTAACGTTTTTTTTTTTCAGGGCAGCGATCCGCCTACACCCTTCACATAGTCAAGGATTTGTTATGTAACTGGGATTGTTCGTAGGTAGTCGGCAGGTTCAGGATGCACCGGCGCTTTGCCAGCCCATTGTAGCTCTCTCGGGTTGCTCCATCATGGGTGGGATCCTGCGCTGCCTGTGTAAAATGTCTGTAGAGGGCAGGGTAACGTTTAGGATCTGGCTGTCCTGGGACTTTGAAAAATTTTAGTAAGCTTTCTTGTTTTTTTGCCAATTTTCCCACAACGCAAGCTAACGGCTACAAAAAACCCGGTGTTCTATTGAGCGGAAGTATACACCCCACGTCCCCCCCCCTTCCCCTTTCGCATAGATTTTGTGGATGTCATAGAAGAGAAATCAACAACAGACATCAAAATCAAAACTGAACACTAAACAAATTATTTACTTATTTAATTTGTTTGATTTTTTTTCCCTTTGTGATGGTCATGGAGGTGATCTGATCCATTTAAATAGCTGCCGGAACACCGAATGAAATGAAAATAGCTGCCGGAACCGACGACGGAGGTTCTGGATCTTGTTCCGTCATGTTCCGGCTCAAATTAAGCCCTGCATCCATCCATCCATCCATTATCTGTAGCTGCTTATCCTGTGCAGGGTCGCAGGCAAGCTGGAGCCTGCACCGTGGCGGCATGGTGGTATATGTTGTTAGCACTGTTGCCTCACAGCAAGAAGGTTTTGGGTTCTAGTCCAGCTGCCAGTGGAGGCCTTTCTGTGTGGAATTTGCATGTTCTCCCCGTGTCTGTGTGGCTTTCCTCCGGGTGCTCCGGTTTCCCCCACAGTCCAAATACATGCAGTTAGGTTAACATGGGATGGTCTTGGGCTGAAGTGCCCAAGAGTGGCAGTGCACACATATGCAGCGGCTTTGCTCTCCTATGATGAACAAAATTTCATTGTACATTTGTGCAGTGACAATAAAGGCATTCTATCCCAGCTGACTATGGGCGAGAGGCAGGGTACACCCTGGAAAATTCACCAGGTCATCGCAACGCTGACACATACAGACAAACAACCATTCACACTCACATTCACACCTACGGTCAATTTAGAGCCACCAATTAGCCTAACCTGCATGTCTTTGGACTGTGGGGGAAACTGGAGCACCTGGAGGAAACCCACACAGACACAGGGAGAACATGCAAACTCCACACAGAAATGCCCTCGTCAGCCACTGGGCTCAAACCCAGGACCTTCTTGCTGTGAGGTAACAGTGCTAACCACTACACCACCGTGCCACCCCAAATGTAATTCAGTGTTCTGTCAATCCAATGTACATGTACAAAGTCAAAGTTCTAACAATAAAAATGGTACAAGTCCAAAAACCCTGAACAACCCAACTTATATACAAGCTATATACAGGTTGACAGTTCAAGTTCAAAGTTACTTTTGGTAGTAGTTAATTGTTACATTGCAGTTGTTCAAAACAAAAGGGCTGTGCTGAGTGAAGTCCACGACTGAAGTCCTCTTGTAAAAGTCTCTGTCACTTTTTTCTTCACCTCCAAGTAGAACTTTGACAATTTCCGCTATTGCTCTCTTTTCCAGTTTTTCAATGTCTGTTGGTATGTTTTTCTCTTGTAAATAATGTGTGAAGAATATCCAGTGAAGTTTTGGTAGCCTTTCGGGTGTTCAGCGCATCTACCTCTTTAAATCTTCTACTTTTAATGAAGCAAAGCTCACCGCCATGTTTATGTACAAACTGTCATAGTCACTTGCAAGTGTGGAAGTTTTACATCTCTGACGTGTTTCTTTTCCAGTTTTTCGATGTCTATTGGTCTGTTTTTCTCTTGTAAATATGCCTGAAGAATATCCAGTGAAGTTTTGGTAGCCTTTCGGGTGTTCAGTGTGTCCGTCTCTTTAAGTCTTCCACTTTTAATGAAACAAAGCTCGCCACCATGTTTGCGTACAAACTGTCTGAATCACTCACTCGCATGGAAGTTTTATGTCTCCGACGTGTCTCTTTTCCAGTTTTTTGATGTCCTTTGGTTTGTTTTTTCTTTTGTACATATGCATGAAGAATATATAATGAAGTTCTGGTAGCCTTTCAGGTGTTCAGTGCATCTTTAGTTTTCAATTTATGCATTTAGTGCTTAAACCAAGCACTGAATTACCCCCATCTTCTCTCTCTCCCGGCTGACAAAGAAATTATTCTGCACATGCACAGCAGGAAAGTTGTCATTGGATCTTTGTATGAGCTCCATTGTGTGATGTCGTGTTGTCTTGACTACGTGCAATATTATAACAATATTGCACGCTCATTTTCTATTGGGGAGAGTGGCGTAATACATGGAGGATAAGCAATATGATAATATTGCATGCCATCAATAAACCTGCTAGAAGGGAATAGAATACATGTTTTTATTCCATGGAAAAAGTGGCCTGTATGTATAATAATTTCCGATATTTCACTCTGACAATGTCACCCCCAATGTTTTTACGTTGACTTGATGCACGCTGTCAAAATGGCGAATCAATTCAAAATTAAAATTCTTTCGTTGTGCTCACTCATGAAATATACAGTCACCATTCAATGATAAACTTCATATCTTTGGGCCACCATGTAATTTTTTTTTTTATATATGGAGACATCCCCAAAAAAAAAAAACAAGTTAATCAAAAGAATTTTAATTTTGAACCAGTTCACCATTTTGACAACACACATCAAGTCAGTGGGAAAACACTGGGAGTGACATCATTGGAGTGAAATTCTGGGAAATATGGCACTCAGATTCATGATGTATTTTGTATGAAAAATGCGAGTTTTTAAAAAGGAGAAGATAAACTTCATACCTTCAAGCCAATATGTGATATTCTTTTTATTATATAAACACATTCACAAAAAAGTATCCAAATTTATCAAAACAATTAATCGATTTCCTCATGAGTGACATGGGTCTACATCGATTTCCTCACGGGTCTCCATGTCCCGGATGTAGCTTGTATGAGGTACATACGCTCATACATATGATTGTATGTAGGCGTATTTCCCAGTAAAACACTTGCGTCATTATTATATATATATATATATATATATATATATATATATATATATAATTACATTACAAGCTGGAATTAAAATGGAATTTTGGAGGGTTAGCACCATTTGATTTACACAATATGCCGACTACTTTAAAGATGCAAATTGCTGTTTTATTGTGACACAAACAATAATTAAGATGGAAAAAAAAAACCAGAAATCTGGAGTGTGCATAGGTATTCACCCCCTTTCGTATGAAATCCCTAAATAAGAGCTAGTCCAACCAATTCACTTCATAATTCACATAATTAATTGATTAAGATCCACCTGTGTGCAATCAAAGTGTCACATGATCGATCACACGATGTCTGTAAAAATCAACCTGTTCTGGAAGGACCTTAACTCTGCAGCACTACTAAGCAAGCAACATGAGAACCAAAGAGCACTCCAAACAGGTCAGACACAAAGTTGTGGAGAAGTATGGATCAGGGTTGGGTTATAAAAAATATCCCAAACTTTGAATATCCCATGGAGCACCATTAAATCCATTATAGCAAAATAGAAAGAATATGTCACCACCTGACAAGAGAAGGCCACCCACCAAAACTCACAAACTGGGTAAGGAGGGCATTAATCAGAGATGCAACAAAGATAAACACTGAAGGAGCTGCAAAGATCCACAGTGGAGATGGGAGTATCTGTCCATAGGACCACTTTAAGACATACACTCCACAGAGTGGGGCTTTATGGAAAAATGGGCAGAAAAAGTCATTGCTTAAGCAAACACTTTTAGAGTTTACTCAACAGCATGTGGCAGACTCCCCAAACACACAGGAAAAGATTCTCTGGTCAAATGAGACTAAAATTGATCTTTTTGGCCATCATGGGAAATGCCATGTGTGGCGCAAACCCAACACCCTGAGAACACCATTCCTACAGTGAAGCCTGGTGGTGGCAGCATCATGCTGTGGGGATATTTTTCATCTGCAGGGACAGGAAAACTGAGCAGGACTGAAGGAAAGATGGATGGCACAAAATACAGGTCAATTCTGGAGGAAAACATGTTTGAGTCAGCCAGAGGTTTGAGACGGGGAAGAAGGTTCACGTTCCAGCAGGACAATGACCCTAAACATACTGCTAAAGCTACACTGGAGTGGTTTGAAGGCAAACATTTAAATGTCTTGGAATGGCCAAGTCAAAGCCCAGACCTCAATCCAATTGAGAATTTGTGGCATAACTTGAAGATTGCTGCACACTAAAACAACCCATCTAACTTGAAGGAATTGGAGCAGTTTTGCCTTGAGGAACGGGCAAAATTTCCAGTGGCTAGATGTGCTAAGCTAATAGAGACATACTCCAAGAGACTTGCAGCTGAAATTGCAGCAAATGTGGCTCGACAAAGTATTGACTTTTTTTTTTTGGGGGGGGGGGGTGAATACCTATGCACACTCTAGATTTCTGTTTTTTCATCTTAATTATTGTTTGTGTCACCATAACACAACAATTTGCACCTTTAAAGTGGTAGGCATGTTGTGTAAATCACACTGTGCTAATCCCCCCAAAATCCATTTTAATTCCAGCTTGTAATGTGACAAAACAGGACAAACACCAAGGGGGATGAATACTTTTGCAAGACACTGTATGTCACATGTACGGAAGATATGATGGTTAGTTGTGGGTTTTAACACACACACACACACACACACACACACACACACACACACACACACACAGTGGTACTTGAAAGTTTGTAAACCCTTTAGAATTTTCTATATTTCTGCACAAATATGACCTAAAATATCATCAGATTTTCACACATGTCCTAAAAGTAGATAAAGAGAACCCAGTTAAACAAATGAAACAAAAATATTATACTTGATCATTTATTTATTGAGAAAATTGATCCAATATTACATATCTGAGTGGCAAAAGTATGTGAACTTTTGCTTTCAGTATCTGGTGTGACCCCCTTGTGCAGCAATAACTGCAAATAAAAATTTCCGGTAACTGTTGATCAGTCCTGCACACCAGCTTGGAGGAATTTTAGCCCATTCCTCCATACAGAACAGCTTCAACTCTGGGATGTTGGTGGGTTTCCTCACATGAACTGCTCGCTTCAGGTTCTTCCACAACATTTCGATTGGATTAAGGTTGAGACTTTGATTTGGCCATTCCAAAACATTAACTTTATTCCTCTTTAACCATTCTTTGGCAGAACGACTTGTGTGCTTAGGGCCGTTGTCTTGCTGCATGACCCACCTTCTCTTGAGATTGAGTTGGACATGGACAGATGTCCTGGCATTTTCCTTTAGAATTCGCTGGTATAATTCAGAATTCATTGTTCCATCAATGATGGCAAGCTGTCCTGGCCCAGATGCAGCAAAACAGGCTCAAACCATGATACTACCACCACCATGTTTCACAGATGGGATAAGGTTCTTATGCTGGAATGCAGGGTTTTCCTTTCTCCAAACATAACACGTCTCATTAAAACCAAAAAGTTCTATTTTGGTCTCATCTGTCCACAAAACATTTTTCCAATAGCCTTCTGGGTTGTCCACATGATCGTTAGCAAACTGCAGATGAGCAGCAATGTTCTTTTTGGAGAGCAGTGGCTTTCTCCTTGCAACCCTGCCATGCACACCATTGTTGTTCAGTGTTCTCCTGATGGTGGACTCATGAACCAATGTGAGAGAGGCCTTCAGTTGCTTAGAAGTTACCCTGGGGTCCTTTGTGACCTCGCCGGCTATTACACGCCTTGCTCTTGGAGTGATCATTGTTGGTCAACACTCCTGGAGAGGGTAACAATGGTCTTGAATTTCCTCCATTTGTACACAGTCTGTCTGACTGTGGATTGGTGGAGTCCAAACTCTTTAGAGATGGTTTTGTAACCTTTTCCAGTCTGATGAGCATCAACAACGCTTTTTCTGAGGCCTTCAGAAATCTCCTTTGTTTGTGCCATGATACACTTCCACAAACATGTGTTGTGAAGATCAGACTTTGATAGATCCCTGTTCTTTAAATAAAACAGGCTGCCCACTCACACCTGATTGTCATCCCATTGATTGAAAACACCTGACTCTAATTTCACCTTCAAATTAACTGCTAATCCTAGGGGTTCACATACTTTCACCACTCACACTTATGTCATATTGGGTCATTTTCCTCAATAAATAAATGACCAAGTATAATATTTTTGTCTCATTTGTTTAACTGGGTTCTCTTTATCTACTTTTAGGACTTGTGTAAAAATCTGATGATGTTTTATGCCATATTTATGCAGGAAATATAGAAAATTCTAATGGGTTCACAAACTTTCAAGCACCACTGTGTGTGTGTGTGTGTGTGTGTGTGTATATATATTAGGACTGTCAAACGATTAAAATTAATCGCGATTAATCTCAGAATTTCATATAGTTAATCGCGATTAATTGCATTTTTTAAAATCTATGTAAATGAATAAGGCTTTTAAAGTGAAATGTTACAATTAAAATGGTGAACACATTTTATGCTAAAAGTACTTGTTAAAAACTGCTGGGACAAGAGAAAATGGTAAGGGAGTTTATTCACTCACATACTAGGCAGTACTGAACATACAAAACACAAAATTGGATTTTGTGATGGATTAGGGAGCTGTAGTCTCAAATATAAAACATGTAGTCACATACTACTGTGTCTTAGTTCAGACATGTGTGACAAAAGAAAATAAAAATGAAATAAAACTTCAATTGTGCTGGAGTTGTATTCAGTCACAGCCTACAGGACTTCACAGTGCTGTGCAAACAAAAATAAATTGCAGTTGGACTTCAATAAGACATTTAGTGTCATATCACAGTGCTACAGCATACTGAAATCTTACTTTGCAAAAGTATAAGTGCATACCAAAACCAACTCAATCACCATAGACATATAGACGCCGCATTGAGCTGGTGGCCCGTTGCTGGGATACGTCAGAGTGTCCGCCATATTGGATGTGGCAAATCTTCCCTGTAAACCAATGCAAGTAAATGGACTGAACTTCATAAAGCTCCTTTCTACAATAATATTTAACTCGATGCCTTTTATTCACCCATTAACACACACACGTATATATTTGGGAAACAAACAGGCATCAAAACAACACATATAACTTTTAATGTGATGGTTATAAACATGGGCGGCACGGTGGTGTAGTGGTTAGCGCTGTCGCCTCACAGCAAGAAGGTCCTGGGTTCAAGCCCCGGGGCCGGCGAGGGCCTTTCTGTGTGGAGTTTGCATGTTCTCCCCGTGTCCGCGTGGGTTTCCTCCCGGTGCTCCGGTTTCCCCCACAGTCCAAAGACATGCATGTTAGGTTAACTGGTGACTCTAAATTGACCGTAGGTGTGAATGTGAGTGTGAATGGTTGTCTTTGTCTATGTGTCAGCCCTGTGATGACCTGGCGACTTGTCCAGGGTGTACCCCGCCTTTCGCCCGTAGTCAGCTGGGATAGGCTCCAGCTTGCCTGCGACCCTGTAGAAGGATAAAGCGGCTAGAGATAATGAGATGAGATGAGACTTCATATTAGCCACAAAGTCAGGAAAATCTGTTCGTAAAATTACGTTATAATGACCAAATACAATGAAAAGTATTTTTCCAGTCTCACCTGTGAAAGGTAATCCCATGTGATCTCGTTTGGATGGTAAACCTGTTGGTACAGTTAAACGCAGCACATGAACGAGGCATCTTTATTCTCGGCTACTGTCTAGACGCTATACCAGAGACGGTTGAAGAATCTCCACTTTGCCACATCCGATATCTCGGCGAGGATGACGTATGATTCTACGCAGAAGGCGGCGTCTATGTTTATATGTCTATGCTCAATCACACTCTACTTTTGAAATGAAACTTGCCATTTAACAGACCTTTCTCCATCACTCACACTTACTCTTATTGAAGCAGCACGCGACAAGCCTCAACAGGAACTATGGGTGACTCGCAGGGCCAAATTAGAATTTGCGTTAACAGCACTATTTTTTTTAATCGCGATAAATTGAGATCGCGTTAACGCTTTATTATCGTGTTAACTTCGACAGCCCTAACATATATATATATATATATATATATATATAAAATGTGTGTGTGTGTGTGTACATGTATGTGTGGGATATACAGCTCTGGAAAAAATTAAGAGACCACTGCAAAATTTTCAGTTTCCCTGGTTTTACTATTTATAGGTATGTGTTTGAGGAACATGAACATTTTTGTTTCATTCCATAAACTACTGACAACATTTCCCCCAAATTCCACATAAAAATATTGTCACTTTGAGCATTTAATTGCAAAAAATAACTGGTCAAAATAACAAAAAAGTTGAAGTGTTTTCACACCTTGACTAATGCATAGAAATCAAAATCATATTAAATTTTAAACAACACAATACTATTCTTTGAACTTCGGATGATCTCAGAAATCAATATTTGGTGGAATAACCCTGACATTTAATCACAGCTTTCATGCATCTTTTCATGCTCTCCCCCAGTCTTTCACATTCCTCTTGGGTGACTTTGTCATTCCAGGTACAAAAATTCAATCAACTCAGCTTTGTTTGATGGCTTGTGACCATATGTCTTCCTCTTGATCACATTCCAAAGGTTTTCAATCGGGTTCAGGTTTGGAGATTGGGCTGGCCATGACAGGGTCTTGATCTTGTGGTCCTCCGTCCACAGCTTGATTGACCAGGTGGCTGTGTGGCATGGAGCATTGTCCGGCTGGAAAACTCAATCCTCAGAGTTGGGGAACATTATAAGAGCAGAAGGAAGCAAGTTTTCTTCCAGGATAACCTTGTGCATGGCTTGATTCATGTGTCCTTCACAAACAAAAATCTGCCCCATTCCAGCCTTGCTGAAGTACCCCCAGATCCTCCACCAAATTTCACAATGGGTGTGAGACACTGTGGCTGCTAGGCCTCTCCAGGTCTCCATCTAGCCATGAGACAACCAGGTGATGGGGAAAAGCTGGAAATTGGACTCATCAGAGAAGATGACCTTACTCCAGTCCTCTATGGACCAATCCTTATGGTCTTTAGCAAACCTCAGTTTGGCTCTTCTTTGCTTCTCAAGTGATGAAAGACTTTTTTCTTGCTTTGAATGACTTCAACCCCACCCAGAGGAGCCTGTTTCGAACCATCCTTGCCATGCATTTAACCCCAGCTGCCATTTGCCATTCTTTTTGCAGGTCATTTGATGTCATCCTACAGTTGTTGGCGACATTCAAAGGAGTTGACAATCATCCCAGTCAGTAGAGAGTCATTTTGACCCTCTGCCAGTCTGTAATTTTGTTGTCCCCAATGTCTGCTGCTTGACCTTGTTCTTATGAACTGCTGTCTTTTTTGTGGATGGAAGCAATCTGGCACTCACTGTATCCCTCTGCCAGTAAAGCCAGAATTGAACCCTTCTTTTTCTCACTCAAAACTTTTCTTTGTAACTCTTAGGGCATGATGAATATATATTTTGCATACTATTTAAATTTAAGGAACTACTAGCACTGTTTTAGCCATCCAAACTGGTCCTATTGCCCTGTGATGACCTGGCGACTTGTCCAGGGTGTACCCTGCCTTTCGCCCGTAGTCAGCTGGGATAGGCTAGCTTGCCTGCGACCCTGTAGAACAGGATAAAGTGGCTAGAGATAATGAGATGAGATGAACTGGTCCTATTGCAAGAGGATAGTGATGACCACAGTCATGGTTTTTATACTTTTCCTCGTTAAATAAGATTTGGTTCAGGTGATCGCCTAATCAGTACCTTATTAAGTAGAATAAGGTGTGCTGGTGCTGGAATTCCAGTACAGACACTGGAATGAAATGGCTGCCATACATAGAGATGCTGATTTAAGAAAAAAATTGAAGTGGTCTCTTAATTTTTTCCAGAGCTGGAATATATATATTCCATGTGACTTCAAGCATGAAGTGCATTTAGAAGAAATTGATATTATTAATAATAATAACAACAACTGTGACCTTCAAATTTGTTTCAGCCTGAAGTGTATGCTTTCTTGTACACTGTTCTTAATCTAGGCATCATTTAAGAACTGAAGTTCTCAGGATAGTCAAATGTTAACTAATGAATATTCATTGGAGTACCTCACATCTCATCTCATCTCATCTCATATCTCATCTCATCTCATCTCATATCTCATCTCATATCTCATCTCATCTCATCTCATCTCATCTCATCTCATCAGCTCTAGCCACTTTATCCTGTTCTACAGGGTCACAGGCAAGCTGGAGCCTATCCCAGATGACTACGGGCAAAAGGCGGGGTACACTCTGGACAAGTTGCCAGGTCATCACAGGGCTGACACATATGCCCCTTTTCCACCAAAGCAGTTCCAGGGCTGGTTGGGGGCCAGTGCTTAGTTTGGAACCGGGTTTTCTGTTTCCACTGACAAAGAACTGGCACTGGGGCCAGAAAAACCGGTTCCAGGCTAGCACCAACTCTCTGCTGGGCCAGAGGAAAGAACCGCTTACATCAGTGGGGGGCAGAGTTGTTAAGACCAACAACAATAACAAGACCACGAAAGATCGCCATTTTTAAGCAACGAGAAGCAGCAGCTGTACAAACGCGAAGTCATCCATTATTATTGTTGTTGTTGCTGCTGCTGCTTCCATGTTGTTTTTGCTTCGATATTCGCGCCAAGGTTTATGCAAACATAGCGACGTAATGATGTGACTCCCCTTAGCACTGCGAGCTATGGAAAAGCAAACTGGTTCTCAGCTGGCTCGCAAGTTGAACGAATTGTGAACCAGCACTGGCCCCGAACCAGCCCTGGAACTGATTTGGTGGAAAAGGGGTAATAGACACAGACAACCATTCACGCCTATGGTCAATTTAGAGCCACCAATTAACCTAACCTGCATGTCTTTGGACTGTGGGGGAAATCAGAGCACACCGGAGAACATGCAAACTCCACACAGAAAGGCCCTCGCCGGCCACGGGGCTCGAACCCGGACCTTCTTGCTGTGAGGCGACAGCGCTAACCACTACACCACTATGCCGCCCATTGGAGTACCTATGCAATGTATTGTGAAATACAATATATTATACAACATAATGCTATAACCAGATGCAATCTTTCCTGCTTGCACTCTGTTCTGATTAGACCATGAAAGGTTATTATTGTGGTGTCTGAGAGTTGCAGTGGACAATTAAGATAAAAAAGAAGTGTAATAGCTGTGCCTCTGAGGTCAAAGTACTTTGTTAGTACACTGTTTATGGAGATTGGATGTGCTTTAAAATGTTTATGTACAGCCCCGATTCCAAAAAAGTTGGGACAAAATACAAATTGTAAATAAAAATGGAATGCAATGATGTGGAAGTTTCAAAATTCCATATTTTATTCAGAATAGAACTTAGATGACATATCAAATGTTTAAACTGAGAAAATGTATAATTTAAAGAGAAAAATTAGGTGATTTTAAATTTCATGACAACAGCACATCTCAAAGTTGGGACAAGGCCATGTTTACCACTGTGAGACATCCCCTTTTCTCTTTATAACAGTCTGTAAGCGTCTGGGGACTGAGGAGACAAGTTGCTCAAGTTTAGGGATAGGAATGTTAACCCATTCTTGTCTAATGTAGGATTCAAGTTGCTCAACTGTCTTAGGTCTTTTTTGTCGTATCTTCCGTTTTATGATGCACCAAATGTTTTCTATGGGTGAAAGATCTGGACTGCAGGCTGGCCAGTTCAGTACCCAGACCCTTCTTCTACGCAGCCATGATGCTGTAATTGATGCAGTATGTGGTTTGGCATTGTCATGTTGGAAAATGCAAGGTCTTCCCTGACAGAGACGTCGTCTGGATGGGGAGCATATGTTGCTCTAGAACCTGGATATACCTTTCAGCACTGATGGTGTCTTTCCAGATGTGTAAGCTGCCCATGCCACATGCACTAATGCAACCCCATACCATCAGAGATGCAGGCTTCTGAACTGAGTGCTGATAACAACTTGGGTCGTCCTTCCCTCTTTAGTCCGAATGACATGGCGTCCCTGATTTCCATAAAGAACTTCAAATTTTGATTCGTCTGAACACAGAAGAGTTTTCCACTTTGCCACAGTCCATTTTAAATGAGCCTTGGCCCAGAGAAGACATCTGCGCTTCTGGATCATGTTTAGATACGGCTTCTTCTTTGAACTATAGAGTTTTAGCTAGCAACGGCGGATGGCACGGTGAATTGTGTTCACAGATAATGTTCTCTGGAAACATTCCTGAGCCCATTTTGTGATTTCCAATACAGAAGCATGCCTGTATGTGATGCAGTGCCGTCTAAGGGCCCGAAGATCACTGGCACCCAGTATGGTTTTCCAGCCTTGACCCTTACGCACAGAGATTCTTCCAGATTCTCTGAATCTTTTGATGATATTATGCACTGTAGATGTTCAAACTCTTTGCAATTTTACACTGTCGAACTCCTTTCTGATATTGCTCCACAATTTGTCGGCGCAGAATTAGGGGGATTGGTGATCCTCTTCCCATCTTTACAATCCCGATTCCAAAAAAGTTGGGACAAAGTACAAATTGTAAATAAAAATGGAATGCAATGATGTGGAAGTTTCAAAATTCCATATTTTATTCAGAATAGAACATAGATTACATATAAAATGTTTAAACTGAGAAAATGTATCATTTAAAGAGAAAAATTAGGTGATTTTTAAATTTCATGACAACAACACATCTCAAAAAAGTTGGGACAAGGCCATGTTTACCACTGTGAGACATCCCCTTTTCTCTTTACAACAGTCTGTAAACGTCTGGGGACTGAGGAGACAAGTTGCTCAAGTTTAGGGATAGGAATGTTAACCCATTCTTGTCTAATGTAGGATTTTAGTTGCTCAACTGTCTTAGGTCTTTTTTGTCGTATCTTCTGTTTTATGATGCGCCAAATGTTTTCTATGGGTGAAAGATCTGGACTGCAGGCTGGCCAGTTCAGTACCCGGACCCTTCTTCTACGCAGCCATGATGCTGTAATTGATGCAGTATGTGGTTTGGCATTGTCATGTTGGAAAATGCAAAGTCTTCCCTGAAAGAGACATTGTCTGGATGGGGAGCATATGTTGCTCTAGAACCTGGATATACCTTTCAGCATTGATGGTGTCTTTCCAGATGTGTAAGCTGCCCATGCCACACGCACTAATGCGACCCCATACCATCAGAGATGCAGGCTTCTGAACTGAGTGCTGATAACAACTTGGGTCGTCCTTCTTCTCTTTTGTCCGAATGATACGGCGTTCCTGATTTCCATAAAGAACTTCAAATTTTGATTCGTCTGACCTCAGAACAGTTTTCCACTTTGCCACAGTCCATTTTAAATGAGCCTTGGCCCAGAGATGATGTCTGCGCTTCTGGATCATGTTTAGATACAGCTTCTTCTTTGAACTATAGAGTTTTAGCTGTCAACGGCGGATGGCACAGTGAATTGTGTTCACAGATAATGTTCTCTGGAAATATTCCTGAGCCCATTTTGTGATTTCCAATACAGAAGTATTCCTATATGTGATGCAGTGCCGTCTAAGGGCCCGAAGATCACGGGCAGCCAGTATGGTTTTCTGGCCTTGACCCTTACGCACAGAGATTCTTCCAGATTCTCTGAATCTTTTGATGATATTATGCACTGTAGATGATGATATGTTCAAACTCTTTGCAATTCTACACTGTCGAACTCCTTTCTGATATTGCTCCACTATTTGTCGGCGCAGAATTAGGGGGATTGGTGATCCTCTTCCCATCTTTACTTCTGAGAGCCGCTGCCACTCCAAGATGCTCTTTTTATACCCAGTCATGTTAATGACCTATTGCCAATTGACCTAATGAGTTGCAATTTGGTCCTCCAGCTGTTCCTTTTTTGTACCTTTAACTTTTCCAGCCTCTTATTGCCCCGTCCCAACTTTTTTGATATGTGTTGCTGTCATGAAATTTCAAATGAGCCAATATTTGGCAGGAAATTTCAAAATGTCTCACTTTTGACATTTGGGTATGTTGTCTATGTTCTATTGTGAATATAATATCAGTTTTCGAGATTTGTAAATTATTGCATTCTGTTTTTATTTACAATTTGTACTTTGTCCCAACTTTTTTGGAATCGGGGTTGTAAGCTCTACATACACGTTAGGCTATGATTCAATGTTATTATAGTGTCAGAATATATTAAAAAAACAGTGAAAAAATACAACAGCTGCACACTGAAAAGCTTCCTATGTGAACAATTCCATGTAAGGCAATAATATAATAAAATGGATAATCAGTTCCATGGGCGGCACAGTCGTGTAGTGGTTAGCGCTGTCGCCTCACAGCAAGAAGGTCCGGGTTCAAGACCTGTGGCTGGCAACGGCCTTTCTGTGCAGAGTTTTCATGTTCTTCCCGTGTCTACGTGGCTTTCCTCTGGGTGCTCCGGTTTCCCCCAAAGACGTGCAGGTTAGGTTAAAGGAATACTCCGGATTGAAATGCTTTTTAGGTCTATTTTCGCATTATTGGAAGTACATACGTTGAGTTGCTACCACAGTCACATCAATTGGTTGTGTTTTGAGAAAATTCATTTTTTGTGATTTCAACCGGAAAGCGCTTACACAGCAGTGGCCGGGGCATGTCTTTTTGCTGATATAAAACGCTAGTTTTAAAACCATTGCAAAGCTCAAAACAACATGACAGTTCTGTGCAAGTGAGTAGAGGGTTTCTACAAACAAAACGAAGTGTCCCTGGCTCTGTAAGTGCACTGACAGTGTGTGTAGAAGAGTAAATATAAAGCCAGTGACCTTACCTGTAGTTGGGCTTCCTCAGACGCCATCTTCATGGGACAGTCCGTAAAAGTCGAGTGCCGAGTGCAGCGGGATGGAAATGCACTAGCTCTGTACTCGGCCCTCAACTTTTACGGACTGTCCCATGAAGATGGCGTCTGAGGAAGCCCAACTACAGGTAAGGTCACTGGCTTTATATTTACTCTTCTACACACACTGTCAGTGCACTTACAGAGCCAGGGACACTTCGTTTTGTTTGTAGAAACCCTCTACTCACTTCCACAGAGCTGTCATGTTGTTTTGAGCTTTGCAATGGTTTTAAAACTAGCGTTTTGTATCAGCAAAAAGACATGCTCCGGCCACTGCCGTGTTAGCGCTTTCCGGCTGAAATCACAAAAAACGAATTTTCTCAAAACACAACCGATTGATGTGATTGTGGTAGCAACTCAACGTATGTACTCCCAATAATGCGAAAATAGACCTAAAAAGCATTTCACTCCGGAGTATTCCTTTAACTGGTGACTCTAAATTGACCGTAGGTGTGAATGTGAGTGTGAATGGTTGTCTGTGTCTATGTGTCAGCCCTGTGATGATCTGGCGACTTGTCCAGGGTGTACCCCACCTCTCGCCCGTAGTCAGCTGGGATAGGCTCTAGCTTGCCTGCGACCCTGTAGAACAAGATAAAGTGGCTAAAGATAATGAGATGAGATGAGATAATCAGTTCCATTTTCTGAATGAACTTATCCTGGGTAAGTCAGGCCTGGTGCACAATAGAGGCTTTTCAACTCTTAGCCAATTGTAAAAATGTGGGAGGCCACAAACACGTTGGAACGGCTCTTCCTCAGCCTCCTCAGACCCCAGGTACAACATGCCCAGGACTGTCTGCAGTTTGTGTACCGGGCAGGTGTTGGTGTGGAAGACGCCATCCTCTACCTGCTACACCAAGCCCACTCGCATCTGGATAAGGGAAATGGCACAGTGAGGATCCTCTTCTTGGACTTCTCGAGTGCCATCAACACCATCCAGCCCCTACTGCTTCAGGACAAACTGAACAGGATGCGAGTGGACCCCTGCCTGGTCACCTGGATCTCCAGCTACGTCACTGACAGGCCGCAGTATGTCAGGCTGAAGGACATCATGTCTGACACTGTGATTAGCAGCACCAGAGCACCCCAGGGCATGGTGCTGGCCCCTCTTCTCTTCACCCTGTGGAGGCTGTGGATTCCTACAAGTACCTCGGGTTGTAGCTGGACAGCAAGCTGGACTGGACTTGCAACACCAAACACTTATACAGGAAGGGACAGAGCAGACTATACTTCCTTAGGAGGCTGCAGTCCTTTAACATCTGCAGGAAATTCCTGTGGATGTTCTATCAGTCTGTGGTCGCAAATGTCCTGTTTTACACCGTGGTGTGCTGGGGGGGGCAGCACATCCAAGAAGGACACATCCAGGCTGGACAAACTGATCAGGTGGGCCGGCTTTGTGGTCGCCATGAAGCTGGACTCTCTGGTGACAGTGGCAGAGAAGAGGTCTATGGACAAACTATTGAACATCATGGATGATGCCAGTCACCCTCTGCACACCGTCATCAGCAACCAGAGGAGCCAGTTCAGTGACAGAATGCTCCTTCCCAAGTGCAGGATGAACAGACTCAAAAACTCCTTTGTCCCTCATGCTATCAGACTGTACAACTCCTCTCTGGGGGGGAGGAGGGGGAACAGGAGGACAGAGGACGGGAAGGAGCAGTAGCCTAGCCTAACAATAAGCAATACCAGACAATGTGCAATATAATTTGCAATATAAAGTGCAATATCTCTCCTGCCCCCCCTTTTTTCCCTCCTTCCCCCCTCTCTCCCCCCTTCCTCTCTTCCCCATATCTTATTCTTTTTATATTCGTATATGTAAATACTTAATTTATTTTAATTTATCTAGAAGTTTTCCTCTATTTCTTTTCTTTGCTTATCTGTCATGATGCTGCTGGAATCTTAATTTCCCTGAGGGAACCCTCCCAAAGAGATCAATAAAGTTTTATCTAATCTAATCTAATCTAATCTAATCTAATCTAATCTAAACACAATGACAGATTAAAGTGCCATTCCACCATTGGATGTATTCTTTGGCATAAAATACAATATATTTTATGACAACATGACTAGACAGAGAAATCTTTTAGCTTCAAAATGATATATCAAACATAATTTTTTGACAATGACAAGTATATTAATTTTGCGACCAAAGTCACCTACCCTTTTAATTTCCATGCGGTAGTGAAACGTGATATCATCGGCAGGTTCCCCTTCTTGTGTACCACGTGTCGGTCTATTTTTAGACCAGGAAACCCCCAAAGTGAGAGAGTCATTTCTCCTCGTATATGGGGACCAAAAAAATTGCGAAAAATTTTGAGTTAATCTTTCAGTTAGCTAGATTTATTGGTATTAGCTAGATTTATTGGTATTTATTTTATCGCATTCTATCCGCCATTGCTGATAATATGTGCCACATCACACGTCACGTGGTACACAAGAAGGGGAACCTGCCGATGACATCATGTGCAGAAATTAAAAGGGTAGGTGACTTTGGTCGCAAAATTAATATACTTGTCGTTGTCAAAAAATTATGTTTGATATATCATTTTGAAGCTAAAAGATTTCTCTATCTAGTGATACCATTTATATATGTTGTCAAAATATATTGTATTTTATGCCAAAGAATACATCCAATGGTGGAATGGCACTTTAACTGATTTTTGATACTGAATCGCAAGAACCCACATACCAGTCTATTCAGTCGAGATGCAAGACCACACACCTGGCGATTATACTGAGTGATTTCTGACTGGCGATTCCGGGGACTTGGGATCTCACAGAAACTCTCTCTGTAAAGTTGAGAATCTGAAGCGCTCGGAGCTGCAGAGCAAAAACAGATGGAGCACTGTTGCCCCTTTTCCACCAAATCAGGTCCAGGGCTGGTTCAGGGCCAGTGCTTAGTTTGGAACCGGGTTTTCTGTTTCCACTAACAAAGAACTGGCTCTGGGGCCAGAAAAACCGGTTCCAGGCTAGCACCAGCTCTTTCCTGGGCCAGAGGAAAGAACCGCTTACGTCAGCGGGGGGGCGGAGTTGTTTAGACCAACAACAATAGCAAGACCGCCAAAGCCGACATAACACTGGCTAACATTAGCTCATAACAAAGGCTAACATAACCATCTCACATTCAGTGTAAGTGAGAGTCAAAACGTTATTAGGTTATTACCTGTCTCCTAGAACGTAATTGCCGTCCACTCAAAACCTGTCGATCAACACAAACATATTGGATCTGCCGTTTTCTGATCCCAATGAAGCACCATAAAGCCAGAAGCAGCAGCTGTACAAACGTGAAGTCATCCATTATTGTTGTTGTTGTTGCTGCTTCTTCTTCTCCGTGTTGTTGTTGCTTCAATGTTCGCGCCAAGGTTTATGCAAATGCAGCGACGTAACTGACGTATACAGTGACATAATGACATGGCTCCCCTTAGCACCCCGAGCTATGGAAAAGCAAACTGGTTCTCAGCTGGCTCGCAAGTTGAACGAGTTGTGAACCAGCACCGGCCCCGAACCAGCCCTGGAACTGATTTGGTGGAAAAGGGGTATGTGAGAGACAAAGACACTGAGTGCAGTGCACGCTCTCCTCACTGGGAACAACTGAGACTCTGGCACTCGGGGGGGAAATGCAGTGTGGACACCATCCTTATACAGTTGCAACGTGAGCTGGAGGTGAACTGGTGCAAGCTTACACTGCTGTTTACATAGGTGGAGGGAGTGAAACCCATGATCATTCAAAATGTTATTTTTATACATTCTCTGACCTTCTACTGCACTGAAACTGCTGCTAAACATGACACTTCCTGAGCAGCTCTCAAGTCTCTCTCTCTCTCTCTCTCTCTCTCTCTCTCTCTTTCTCACTGCTCAACATTCCATCACCGTTCCTTTCACGCTACACCATTTTTAGTCATAAATATCAAACATGTTTGATATTTACGATTCGAAATCGGGGGAGGCTCCGATCCAGTCAGTGACCTTATGATTGTCTGTATAACCTTCATACTACAAGATTATTTGGGCAGATAATCGCTTCCAACCAGCCACGAATCAGAAACGACCCCGCGATTATTGCAAGGGACAAATCGGACACAAAATCGGCCCGATTATCCTCTACTGTGGGGCCAGTTTAAAGGTTCTGGAATTACACACACACACACACACACACACACACACACAGAGAGAGAGAGAGAGAGAGAGAGAGAGAGAGAGCGCTTCCTAGTTAAATGATTAAATTGCATTTTACTTTCTCTCTCTCCAGATGAGACTGAGATGGTATGGGCACATCCTGAGAAGAGATGCAGAGCATGCTGGAAGGAGAATGTTGAGGATGGAGCTGCCAGGCAAACAAAAACGAGGAAGGCCAAAGAGGAGATACATGGATGTGGTGAGAGAGGACATGAAAGTGGCAGGTGTGGTAGAGAAGGAGGCGTAAGACAGGGAGCAATGAAGATGAAAGATCCGCTGTTGTGACCCCTAATAGGGAGCAGCCAAAAGAAGAAGAAGAAGAAGACTCTCTCTCTCTTTGATGTAGGATGATACATGAATATTTTGTAAAAACTACCAATGTATGGAATACTGTGGCATGCTGATGTTAGAGGAAGAGAAAGATAATTATAATCCCACTCTTTATTATTAGAACTGCTGTATAACACATCAGAAGTAGAGATGAGTCAAAGTGCAGTGCCTCTGTTACAGAAACCAAATGTTCCACAGTGTGTGAAAACTTGAAGACATATAACAAGGACAGATGTTAATAGCAAACAAGTATTCCCATTTACAAAGATATATTCTCACGGATCTTCTGACCTGTCACCTTCAGGAATAATGATGCACCAGGTGGCCTACCTTTAAAGAGCAAATTTAAATTCCTTCAGCTACACACTTGTTATTTGTTCACAGGATCTCTGTGTAGATATAATGATAGTGCCCCCCCCCCCCCCCCCCCCCCCATTTTTCTTTTTTAACGCTGGTGATGCTCAGTGATTCAAGTGCTGATTAAGGTTCATGCTTGCCTTGTACCAAAACTGAAAAACAGAACATGAGGAAATAGTACAGGCTACGAAAAGCACTTGGGGCAAATTAGGCTGTGCCCTTTAAGAACAGTATAAACAAGAAATACTAAGGTCAAAAAATATTTACCGTTTTCTTGTTTTTTTTTTCTCCTCCAGAAGGACATGAATATATTAAATAGTTTAGCATGACAAACAAATAAGAGCTGATCATTTGAAAAGCCATCTGCTTGAACTGCCAGGTGCTTGTCCTATTGTATGGTCACAGTCACTAAAACATTAAAAAAGTTTGCAGATCTGTCTAATAAAGCTTTCAAGGTTATAGCCTGTAGCTCTTGATTAGAATGAGGTTGTTATCAAAACAATGTGTCTATAGCAAAGGCAATTTCTTTTGACCTAAAAATCCTTTTCTTTTTGCAATTCAAATAATCTTATTTCTCAGTATGTCATAGATGTTACTGCATGTGTTTCTTTGCTCTAGTACTCACAACTGTCTGTTTAACAGCACAGTTTCTATTTGATGTCAAAACCTTTGCTTTTTACTAGGCATAAGGAGAACAACAAACAATTAATGATGGCTTATTGCAAGTTTGTAGATGTTAACACAAGTTAAAGGCCATGCTAAAAAGCATTAGGTGCATGCACTTGAATCCTGGTCTCTCTCTCTCTCTCTCTCTCTCTCTGTGTGTGTGTGTGTGTGTGTGTGTGTGTTTTGGGGGGGGGGGGGGAGCGCTTAATGGAAAAGGTTTGTCAGGCTTTGCAGCAGTAATCTCAGTGAAGTCCTATCTTGTAACCAAGGGAAATGAATGAGAGCACTCAGCCAGTCAAGTGTTCATCACATGGCATCCACTCTGTTCTCTAGCCAATCAGAGATTAATTAGCCAGTGTGTTCCACAGTGCAGGAACATGTCACTGAATGATGTCTGGAGCGAGGAACACACACACGCTCACACACAATGTGACCTGGGGGAAGTGTTCTCCACGGAAGTAAGACAGGAAAAAAAAAGAAGGAATATGAGGACATGGACTATCTTCTCCCAAAGCTATTATCCTCAGCACAGTGATGCACATGGTGATGGTTTAGTGTCTTATAGCCACACTATGTATCACTGAATATCGCTTCTATCAGAAATTGGGTCCGTGATGAATTTTCTTCTTGTCCTGTAATAACCAGCAGGGCAAGGAGGTAATCTATCACAGGCCAATCCATGTGCTCTAGGCTGCAGTCCTCACTCAGCGTCATCTCCCTGCCATATACACGCAATGATTTGTACTTCCGAACACCACACTGTCTGCAGGCAGGGGGCAGAGGATGAAAGGAATTAGGCAGATTAAAGAGGATGTAGGGAATGACCACAGGGTTCAGGAATGTTTGAGGCCATGACTTTAAATAGATGCTGGCTTAAATGGCCTTAAGCGGTAGTGCTAAAGCTTTCCCACTTGTTGGCTCTCAGATCATTGTCATTACTGCAAGAGTGTCTGTGTGAGGCACACATCTGCATTTCAGTATTGAAGAAAATCCAACAGCACCAGGAGTAAAACTAGGATTACTTGCATATCATCAGCTTCTATAACAAATTTGAATTTAGCTAAAGTATAGACAAAACTACAGTGGCCTGTAAGTGCAAAACAATCAGTTTTTTTGTATAGTGCTTTTAACAACAGATATTGTCATAAAGCAGCTTTACAGAAAAATGAAGACTTTAACATATGAGCTAATTTTACCCTCAGTAAATTTATTTATCCCTGATGAGTAAACCTGTGGCAACAGTGGCAAGGAAAAACTCCTTCAGACGACACGAGGAAGAAACCTCGACAGAAACCAGACTCAAAAGGGAACCCATCCTCATTTGGGTGATAATGAGATTATAAATAAACTTGCTTATAGAACTGTCCTATATAGTCACAAAGTACAACTGTGTAACCAGGAAATTCATTATAGTTTTAACATGAAGTTTATTTTGTTGAAGTTATCAACTGTTCATTGATAGAGACTTGAGTGCAAAACTGTTTATGACAACTATAGTCCTAAGGTTATCATGGCAATTGTAGTCCTCAGCCATCATAGCAAAACTGAGGCTACGTTTACATTAGACCGTATCTGTCTCGTTTTCTTCGCGGATGCACTGTCCGTTTACGTTAAACCGCCTGGAAACGCCGGGAAACAGGAATCCGCCAGCATCCACGTATTCAATCCAGATCGTGTCAGCTCCGGTGCTGTGTAAACATTCAGAATACGCGGATACGCTGTGCTGAGCTCTAGCTGGCGTCTCATTGGACAACGTCACTGTGACATCCACCTTCCTGATTCGCTGGCGTTGGTCATGTGACGCGACTGCTGAAAAACGGCGCGGACTTCCGCCTTGTATCACCTTTCATTAAAGAGTATAAAAGTATGAAAATACTGCAAATACTGATGCAAATACTGCCCATTGTGTACTTATGATTGTCTTTAGGCTTGCCATCCTTCCACTTGCAAGTGGTAAGTGATATGCGCTGGGATCACACACACAGCGGCTCAGTCCCGAATCACAGCTTGTTCACTTCACTCGCGTGCTCTGTGAGCTGCGCAGGGCCGGAGTGTGCACCCTCCAGAGGGCACTCGCTGTTCAGGGCGGAGTGATTTGGAGCGCAGGATGCCTGCGGAGCCGAGCGTATCCGTGTATTGGTATTGCTGTGTGCACGCAAATCGTGTATTGGTGTTGCTGTGTGCACTCTAATCGTTTTAAAAACGTTAATCTGATGATCCGCTGATACGGTCTAATGTAAACATGGGCTAAGTGTCCAGATCCATCTTCTAAGTGTGTCTTTTGACTATCCATATGGGGCTGTCCTCCACAGGAGTGATGTGATGAGACTCCAGCCAGACGTAGGGCATCAGGATGGATCGGGCAAGTCTGAATAGCAGAAGAGGTCAGTATCACTGGTGTCTCAGGCTTGACATGTAACTTGACAGAGAGAATCAGACAGAGGGAGAGACAGAGAGAGAGAGTCAGCCACTTTACCATCAACAAACCTGAGTGAATGTGTGAGAGTTTGACAGACAGCATCTATACATCCCAGTTTACCAAAACCCTCTATGTCTGAGGACCCTCCAGATCTACTCCTTTACCTAATAAAAGGCTATTAACAAAAGGCTTGACTAAAAAGATATGTTTTCAGCCTAGACTTAAACACTGAGACTGTGTCTGAGTCCCAAACACTACTTGGAAGGCTGTTCCATAACTGTGTGGCTTTGTAAGAAAAGGCTTTGCCCCCTGAAGTAGCCTTCACTATATGAGGTAATAGCAGATAGCCTGCACCTTTTGATCTAAGTAGGTGGGTCATAAAGGACCAGAACTTTGCTCAGGTGCTGTGGCATGAGACCATTCAGTGCTTTATAGATCAATAATTGTATTTTATAATCAATGCAAAATTTGATTGAGAGCCAGTGCAATGTGGATAAGACAGGGGTGATATGGTCATATTTTCTAGTTCTAGTAAGGACTCTTGCTGCTGCATTTTGAACTAACTAGAGTTTGTTTATGCACTTACTGGAACATCCAGACAGTAAGGCATTACAGTAATCCAACCTAGAAGTAACAAAAGCATTAACTAGTTTTTCTGCATAATGTAATGATAATATATAGATTTAGGCACTGCCTAAACGCGGCGCTCCCATCTGTTTCTGGGTTGTAGAATTTCCTTATATCATAGCCAGTCTCTTTTATTTTATTTCTTTACTGCCTAGCACTGGCCACTAGGCGGTGTGTATGACTGGTAATTACTAACACTGGGCACTAGGCGGTGTGTATGACTGGTAATTACTAACACTGACCACTAGGCAGTGTGTATGAGTGGTGGTACACGTACACGGACAAACCACAAAAAATCGACTAAATGGGTTTACCATTTTTTCTTAGGTATGGTGTGCCGCGGGAGCTCCGCTATTATATAGCTTACCTAAACAATATTTCTGAGACAAAAGAAAGCTGTCCTTGTAATGTTATCGATATAAGTTTCGAATGAAAGACTGTGGCGGCATGGTGGTGTAGTGGTTACCACTGTTGCCTCACAGCAAGAAGGTTCTGGGTTTGAGCCCAGCGGCTGACAGGGGCCTTTCTGTGTGGAGTTTGCATGTTCTCCCCGTGTCTGCGTGGGTTTCCTCCGGGTGCTCCGGTTTCCCCCACAGTCCAAAGGCATGCAGGTTAGGCTAAATGGTGGCTTTAAATTGACCGTAGGTGTGAATGTGAGTGTGAATGGTTGTTTGTCTCTGTGTCAGCCCTGCGATGATCTGGCGACTTGTCCAGGGTGTACCACACCTCTCGCCCATAGTCAGCTGGGATAGGCTCCAGCTTGCCTGCGACCCTGCACAGGATAAGTGGTTACAGATAATGGATGGATGAAAGACTGTCTTATAGCCAAACTATGTATCACTGTATATCGCTTCTAACAATCCAATAACACATCCATCACCACCCTACCCACCTCCTCCTTTATTTTGTGTTTCCTAAACAATCTAATAACACAATGGAAACACAACAGCAAATTCAGAAACACATCAGCAACAAGAAAAGGTAGGTCGTTATTGAATGTCACATGCTCACTGCTGCTTTGGACATGACATATAACTTTCACAAGGGAAAAGTATTTCAGTTATTCAGTCTAGCTTAGCAAAATGATTTAGTGTAAAAGGTATGTTGTTCGCATGAGGAGTAATTCTTTCTGTGGAATAATGTGGCTTCCTTTAGGTGAGTTTTCAGTGCTTGTATACTTATATTAATATCATGCAAAACTGACAGCATATAAAAAGGACAAATAAAAATATCTTTAAATTAATTTAGGCTCATCCTCTGATTGTAAACTTCCTCCAGCTCTCTGTTTTCAGCAGTCTCTCAGACTGATGTACACTGTAGCCAATCAGTGATGAGCATGTGATATTCAACATTGATCTACCTTTCTGTTTCAAAGAAGTACTGTACGTTTAAATGTTTTTTGTTTGTTTGTTTTAGCTGTAAACTAAATTATATGACAATACTGTGATGAAACACATCAATGCTGGTGTTAATATTGACAAAAATGACCATTTTTAAAAAAAATAACCATTTTATGGGTTGAAAAAACAAACACACACCATCTACTGGTTAAAACCATCCTGAACCTTGCAAGGCCGATGCTGAAGTAGAGTTGACTGACATACTTTCCTGCATCATTACATCTCATCTCATTATCTCTAGCTGCTTTATCCTGTTCTACAGGGTCGCAGGCAAGCTGGAGCTTATCCCAGCTGACTACAGGCGAAAGGTGGGGTACACCCTGGACAAGTTGCCAGGTCATCACAGGGCCGACACATAGACACAGACAACCATTCACACTCACACCTACGGTCAATTTAGAGTCACCAGTTAGCCTAACCTGCATGTCTTTGGACTGTGGGGGAAACCGAAGCACCCGGAGGAAACCCACACGGACACGGGGAGAACATGCAAACTCCGCACAGAAAGGCCCTTGCCGGCCACGGGGATCGAACCCGGACCTTCTTGCTGTGAGACAACAGCGCTAACCACTACACCACCGTGCCGCCCTACATAATTACATTTGTATTAAAAAAAAAAGAATGTTAACATCCTCAAATCAGAGGTGGACGGTCCACCTTCCCCCAGCTCTCCAGTGGGAGTCTGTGAAACCGTGTTCATGTTTTCAAATACATGCTGATTAAGACTCACTGAGCAACTCCTGCCTCACAAATCCCCCCCCATCACTACCCTATCCACCTCCTCCTTTATTTTGCTGTTGTATTTCCAAATTTGCTGTTGTGTTTTTGGCTTTGTTGTGTTTTCTTTTTCTGATTTGCTGTTGGGTCTTTGATTTGCTAATAAGTTTGCATGCAAAGACCACCATAAAAAATTCTCTAACCATGCAGGGTTTTTTTTTCTGCAGAAAAAGCCACTGCATCAAATATGTTCTATTATTTATGACTTAACATATCTAGTATGCTGTCATTAGGGCAAGCTGTGAATCCTCCCATATGAAAAAGAACAGTAAAGAACTTGTAAGAATTTACCACTGTCTTAGTAGTAAATCCTTATAAATATAAGGATAAATCCTTATAAGGATTTATAAATAAATATATATGCCATGTATGATTTACTCCTGAAAGTGGCCCATTTTGCATTTTCCTCATACAAATTTTTTATGAAAATCTAGTATGTATGAAGTGAACATTGTGCATGGTTTTTACAGATAATGTGTATGATGAATTACACCATCTTTGCATGCTTCATGTAATGTTTGTAGTTTTAAATTATATTTTACAGTTTAAAATGTATATGCCTTTTATATGTAAATCCACATATGTTTGTGTGGATTTACATATAAAAGGCATATACATTTTAAACTGTAAAATATAATTTAAAACTACAAACATTACATGAAGCATACAAAGATGGTGTAATTCATCATACACATTATCTGTAAAAACCATGCACAATGTTCACTTCATACATACTAGATTTTCATAAAAAATTTGTATGAGGAAAATGCAAAATGGGCCACTTTCAGGAGTAAATCATACATGGCATATATATTTATTTATAAATCCTTATAAGGATTTATCCTTATATTTATAAGGATTTACTACTAAGACAGTAGTAAATTCTTATAAGTTCTTTACTGTTCTTTTTAGTATGGGCTCATACTAAGTTTAATATTTTCTGTGGTTGTATACACATCTCTGTGGATTTTTAATTGGTATTCTTATGAATATTTATATAAAAAATTGATTGAGTGGTAAATACTTAAAATTTAATATAGATTTAAAATCTGCATGCCGAATGACATGATTACCCACAATGTCACACTCACACACTTTTACTTTATAATTGTTAATGAACAAATTATAAAATAGAAAATCTAGTGCTCACTTTTAGCAAAGGCATGCCTTTCTCTCTCACACACACACACACACACACACACACACACACACACACACACACACACACACACACACACACACAAGCTCTTTGGTTCAGTGGCTCCATTATTTTCAGCACTTTGGTCAGAATCTGGGTACTGCTGATATTTCAACACATTCCCATGGCAACCAGTGACTCGCATGTCATAAATCAACCTGCTGGAGCAAAAACTGAATTTTACATGGTTCTCTTGAGGTGTGTGTGTGTGTGTGTGTGTGTGTGTGTGTGTGTATACAGTATATATACACTAGTGCATCTCAAAAAATTAGAATACCATGAAAAAGTACCTTTTTTCATAATTTAATTCAAAAAGGTAAACTTTCATATATTCTATATTCATTACATGTAAAGTGAAATATTTAAAGCCTTTTTTGTTTTAATTTTGATGATTATGGCTTATAGCTCATGAAAATCAGAAATCCAGTATCTCAAATTATTAGAATATTCCCTAAGATCAATCAAAAAAAGGATTTACAATACAGAAATGTCCAACTTCTGAAAAGTATATTCATTTATACACTCAATATTTGGTTGGGGCTCCTTTACCATGAATTACTGTATCAATGTGGTGTGGCATGGAGGTGATCAGTCTGTGGCACTGCTGAGGTGTTATTGAAGCCCAGGTTGCTTTGATAGTGGCCTTCAGTGTATCTGTATTTTTGGGTCGGGTGTTTCTCATCTTCCTCTTGACAATACCCCATAGATTCTCTATGGGGTTCAGGTCAGGCAAGTTGGCTGGCCAATCAAACACAGTAATATCATGGTCAGCAAACCATTTGGTAGTAGTTTTGGCACTGTGGGTAGGTGCCAAGTCCTGCTGGAAAAGGAAATCAGCATCTCCAAAAAGCTCGTCAGCAGATGGAAGCATGAAGTGCTCTAAAATCTCCTGGTAGATGGCTGTGTTGACTTTGGACTTGATAAAATACAGTGGACCAACACCAGCAGATGACATGGCACCCCAAATCATCACAGACTGTGGAAACTTCACACTGGGCTTCAAACACCTTGGATTCTGTGCCTCTCCACTCTTCCTCCAGACTCTAGAACCGTGATTTCCAAATTAAATGCAAAATGTACTTTCATCTGAAAAGAGGACTTTGGACCACTGAGCAACAGTCAATTTCTTTTTCTCCTTAGCCCAGATAAGACACTTCTGACATTGTCTCTGGCTCAGGAGTAGCTTGATATTAGGAATGCGAAAGTTGTATCCCCTTTCTTGAAGATGTCTGTTCATGATGGGTCTTGATACACTGACACCAGCCTCAGTCCACTCCTTGTGAAGCTCTCCCAAGTTCTTGAATCAACTTTTCTTGACAATCCTCTCAAGACTGCCGCCATCCCTATTGCTTGTGCACCTTTTCCAGCCACCCTTTTCAGCAATTACCTTTTGTGGCTTACTCTCCTTGTGGAGGGCATCAGTGATCATCTTCTGGACAGCAGTCAAGTCAGCAGTCTTCCCCATGATTGTGGTTGTGTGTACTGAACTAGACCGAGAGATACACTGTGTTCATACTGTTTTACTCAAACTCGAAATGAAATATTCTAATATTTTGAGATGTTTTTTTTATGTTTTTGTACTGTATGCCATACTGATTAAAATTAAAATAGAAAAATGCTTGAAACATTTTAGTTTATGTGTAATGAGTCTATAATATATAACATTTTCACTTTCTTAAATAACTGATGGAAAATATTGAACTTTTTCACAATATTCTAATTTTTTGAGATGCACTACTGTGTGTGTGTGTGTGTGTGTGTGTGTATACACATACATACTGTATATATAAACACACATCCAATTAAAGGTTTGGATACACTTACTCATTACTTTTGACTGGTACTGTATATACAGTAGATCACAAATGAAAATCTATCTATCTATCTATCTATCTATCTATCTATCTATCTATCTATCTATCTATCTATCTATCTATCGATCGATCGATCGATCGATCGATCATGTGATCATCTCATGATAGATCACATAAGAGCAGGGTTTCATTCTGTAATTTCCCTGTGGGTTTTGCACACTTAGCTGAAGCTGAATAGTGGAAGCCAGTAGTTTATCTAAAGGCACCTAATGAATGCACACTATCTACAAGCAAACAGTCAAGGTCATATGACTTTGCTCCAAAGATGTTTTCTGAAAATCAACTTAGAAAAGCAGTCATAGTAATATGGCTCATAGGCTCAATTAGCTCACAAAGCAGAAGGAACTGAAAACAAGTAAATGGAAGAAAAACTAGACTAAAAAGAAATAGACAGTATCTGCTCTGGAATGTCTGAGAACAGCCTGAATGATTAATCTCCTGGCCCTCATTAAGAAAGAAGATTTTCAATTATTCAGATTCTCTAGACATTACTTCAAATTTATACGTATATCACCAAACAATTATACAACATATTTTTCATGTGCTTAAATGAATGAATATAGCTCCCAATAGATACCTAATGTCTGCATTTTGTAACCTTGACTCCAAGTGCTGCTGAACAGTAAATGTGGTAACTAATACAGTAATGATTTTTTAAATTACTTTTTTCTGAAATATATTTATATTCTTCATTTACCAGTAAGTTTTTATTTATTTATTTATATTATTATTATTATTATTATTATTATTATTATTATTACCTGTGATGACCTGGCGACTTGTCCAGGGTGTACCCCGCCTTTCACCCATAGTCAGCTGGGATAGGCTCCAGCTTGCCTGCGACCCTGTAGAAGGATAAAGCGGCTAGAGATAATGAGATGAGATTATTATTATTAGTAGTAGTAGTAGTAGTAGTTGTGTGTGTGTGTGTGTGTGTGTGTGTGTGGCTGTTAGCAAAGATAGTATGTCAGAAGTGAATTGTTGCAAATAAACAGTTTCTTTCACCGTCACATTCACACCATAAATATCTTCACTGAAGGCACTATCAATCACTTCAATAGCACACAGAGAGGAAAACAATCTTTCGCTCTCCCTCTCTCTCTTTCTCTCGGTGTACACTGCAGGGAAGGAAACCATCCTTAGATACAAAAGTTGGATAGGAAACTAAACCTGTAGCCACACAGATTTCAATGTCATGTTAAGAGAAACTGTGAAAGCTACAGTTTAAAACATGGTGGGCTGTTTTTTTTTTCAGCCCAATGCTTGTTTGAGGCTGTTTGACCATTTTTGGGTTATTCTAACTCATTCTGGTTTGGTTTCTGTAACCTAGCTGCTGGGTTAGTGATTGAAGACAGTGCCCCTCCCCTTCTCCACCAGATGTGATCATAATCTACCCAGCAGCTGGGTCACATTTACTCAGTTGCTTCATTATTTAAGCTATGTAACAAGTTAAAAAAAAAAACAGTAATTCGCCCAACCATCCTCTTCAGCAATTTTCAACATGCACTGGAAAACGGGCCAATTTTGGAGTAAAAGAAAGGCTTGTAACATTTTTTTTTAAAATTCAGCACATCAGTGATTGATGATTGATAGTTATTATTGCAGCTTGCTAGCTTCTGTTGATAGTGGAGCTCCATACTTAAGAGAATATGGTAATGCATCAACCTGATTTGGCTTTTGACCATACGATGGCCAGAAGAACGATGAATGTGTATCACCACAGAGAACCCAATCATAAGTGCAAGGCAATGTATCTCATAAACACTTGACTACTGGACAACAAAATTTGTATCTTTATTTACATAAGATAGATGGGTTTTTATCCAGCACTTAATTTTAATTTGTTTTTAAAAAATAACATGAGATTATTTACTAACACATTTTATGGAAAATATTCATGGCAGGTTCATATAAAACCAGTTAAAACAGTTTTATCAGTCCGCTAGTTTGTTGGACAATTGACAGTTTCTGTCATGTAAGGGTGATAGACAGATGTATGTGTAGGAAGAGTTTTATTGAAAACATGCTAGCAAACAGATCTAAAACGCAGACAAAGAGTCAAAAAACAGGCAGTGGTTAAGCGAGGCACAGAGAGGATATCAGAGGTAATATGATACTCAAACTCCAAAAACATAAACAGGGTCAACACCAGAAAAGTGTTGACCCTGTTTATACAGAATACAAGGTTTATTAGCATCAGATACAGGGTACAGAGCGTTTAATTTGTAAAATTTGTGTGTTACTGAGAGTCCATAAATATATGAGCTGTGATTGTGCTCTAATCAGGAACAGGTGCATGGTAATTAGTTGTAATGGCACTGCAACATAATAAATGTCATAATGTTGTTTCTGGTGCATAGCATGCAGTGTCAAAGAAAGGAATAAATATGCATTCATAACTGTGATGTGTATCTTATTATTGGTATCAGTGTCACAAGACAATGCAGTAAGTTATTGGCATGAAATACACTACACTATTCAATGGTTCATATGCTATAATATTATCATTCTGTTCAGGTCGATTTTGTTTCCTTGCAAATATTTTGCTCATACACTCATCAAGAGCTAATGTTAGTTTAGCCAACATTGTCAGTAAGCTATGCTTTATGTTTGATAACATTTAGCATCGAACAGAGATAAGTAACCTTAAACTTGTTAAATGCTGTATTAGTGTCTCATCCTAACATATTTTTAAGTGTCATGTTAGTCCAAGTCAATCTATTTTGTGTTTGATTCACAGGTCTGACATTACCACAAAATGGATGTAACAGTGTAATTCGCATGTCTGTTGTTCATGTCTGTTTTACTGATGGTTGAAAAAAAAAACCAGTATAACGTGACTCTAAAAATAATGCAATGTTATTTCTAATCTTACCCAGCTGCTGGGTGTTGCTACCCACCTGTTGGGTCAAAACAATGCAGTAAGGATGGGCAGATCGATACCAAAGTATCAATACTTCCAAGCCTGATGGATCAGTTTTGAGAATCGATTCTCATATTAAATCGATTTCAGGCACTATTTTTAAGCAGTGATTTTTATTAACATCTCATCTCATTATCTGTAGCCGCTTTATCCTGTTCTACAGGGTCGCAGGCAAGCTGGAGCCTATCCCAGCTGACTACGGGCGAAAGGCAGGGTACACCCTGGACAAGTCGCCAGGTCATCACAGGGCTGACACATAGACACAGACAACCATTCACACTCACATTCACACCTACGGTCAATTTAGAGTCACCAGTTAACCTAACCTGCATGTCTTTGGACTGTGGGGGAAACCGGAGCACCCGGAGGAAACCCACGCGGACACGGGGAGAACATGCAAACTCCACACAGAAAGGCCCTCGCCGGCCACGGGGCTCAAACCCGGACCTTCTTGCTGTGAGGCGACAGCGCTAACTACTACACCACCATGTGTAGTATTACATTACATTGTATTACATTTTTTTATTGCTGTTTAGGATAGGAACTACTTTTCCTTCTGTCTTCTCACTCCACTCTCCATAGTTTATAGACAGGTAGTAGTAAGGCATGCAGAGAAACAGATTCTGTCAGGTAGTCAGTTGCACAATGGCAGAAAGAAAACAAAGCATTGTTTGTAGTTATTTCACTTTCATGAATAACAATGAAGCAAAATGTGACATATGTTGAAAGTCTGTAAGGTATTGTGGCAATACCACAAACCTGATGAAACACATGAACATAGGCAAATGCCCCCACATCTGACAATGAGGTAATGTTCTCTGACAGAAGGTTTTCAGAGAGGCAGGCATTATCCAGGTATCCAGTGATTAATACTAGGTTAATTTAATCATTTGAAAAGTAAGCAGGAAATACTGGTTATTTTTTGAGGTGCAGAATATTGCACTGTATGCTCAGAGTATAAGTATAGCTGACTAAGTTCAATACTCCACCTATGTAAAAACTCACTCTAACACATTTATCTGATGTCTTTAATCAACATCTAAATAATAGCAGTAAGCAAAACCTGATTAACATATCAAGATGGTAACAGCTTGATTCAATATCTATAGTTTTTTTTTTTTTTTTTTTGTGTGTGTGCATGTCTATGTAACCAGCGCCAAGTATTTCATGTGGGGAAAAAACCCTACTAGGCTACTTCATTGATCTAATATAAACATTTAAAAAACATTTTATTCTAATTGTGGTATTGCTGTGCATATAAACACCCAGTTGAATTACTGCAATAATCAGTGCATGTACACACAGTCAGTAGGCTACTAAATTGGACATATTTTCAGAAGTTATGTATTATATCCATTTTGTTGAAAAACAAATACACATTGCTCAGGATTTCCAAAACAGATTATCTTATTAGATGCTACTCTTTTAAAGGTAAAGGTCTCAGGTTTCTAATACCTTCAGGGATTCATTTCAGTGAATATAACTCTTATATCAGCCATCATTTGATCACAAATGTGTCACTTTTATCTAATGGTGGATAACATATTTTTGCAATGATTGGATTAATGATTAATTTTGAATTAAATTACACACTTTAACTGTCAAGTAATTGCCTGTGTGTGTAAACATGTAAATATGTTATTTAAAATGAAAAAAAAAGAAAAGAAATCTGATCTTTATAGTTTTTTACACTAGGACCAAAGCTTTTAAGTGCAACTTTTGATGTCTGCATGTACCAATTTGCCACTGTAAAAATCACAAAGATTTCCTGTTTTTGCATACACAAAAACATTGTAAAGTACACTCATCGGCCACTTTATTAGGCAAACTTTGCTAGTACCAGGTTGGACCCCTTTTTGCCTTAAGAACTGCCTTAATTCTTCATGCCTCAGAGATTTTGGTCCATATTGACATAATAGCATCATGCAGCTGCTGCTGATTTGTCGGCTGCACATCCATGATGTGAATTTCTCATTCCACCACATCCCGAAGGTGCTCTACTGGATTGAGATCTGGTGACTGTGGAGGTCATTTGAGTACAGTGAACTCATTGTCATGTTCAAGAAAGCAGTTTGAGATGATTTGAGCTTTGTGACATGGTGCATTATCCTGCTGGAAGTAGCCATCAGAAGATGGGTAATCTGTGGTCACAAAGAGATCGACATGGTCAGCAACAATACTCAGGTAGGCTGTAGCATTTAAATAATGCTCAACTGGTACTAAGGGGCCCAAAATGTACCAAGAAAATATCCCCCACATCATTACACCACCATCAGCAGCCTGAACCATTGATACAAGGCAGGATAGAGCCATGCTTTCATGTTATTTATGCCAAATTCTGACCCTACCATCCAAATGTCGCAGCAGAAATCAAGACTCATCAGACCAGGCAATGTTTTTCCAATTTTCTATTGTCCAATTTTGGTGAGCCTGTGCAAATTGTAGCCTCAGTTTCCTGTTCTTAGCTGACAGGAGTGGCACCCCATGTGGTCTTCTGCTGTTGTAGCCCATCTGCTTCAAGGTTTGATGTGTTGTGCATTCAGAGATGGTCTTCTGCATACCTTGGTTGTAGCAAGTTGTTAGTTGAGTTACTGTTGCCTTTCTATCATCTTGAATCAGTCTATCCATTCTCTTCTGACCTCTGGCATCAACAAGGCATTTTTGCTCAGAGAACTGCTACTCACTGGATATTTTCTCTTTTTCGGACCAAGCTCTGTAAACCCTAGAGATGGTTGTGCATGAAAATCACAGTAGATTAGCAGTTTCTGAAATACTCAGACCAGCCCATCTGGCATCAACAATCATACCATGTTCAACGTCATTTAAATCATCTTTCTTCCCCATTCTGATGCTTAGTTTGAACTTCAGCAGGTCAACTTGACCATGTCTACATACCTAAATTCATTGAGTTGCTGCCATGTGATTGGCTGATTAGGTATTTACGTTAACGAGCAATTGAACAGGTATACCTAATAAAGTGGCTGATGAGTGTATATGCATCAGTATTGGGATACTAGCTTTAGTATTACTTGGTCTTGGATCAAAAAGAAAAGTGATATAGCCCATCCCTACAATGCAGCCACTGGGTCATACTACATTTAAAAGCACTGTTTTTTCAGCAGATGATTGTTTTACCTGGAAGATGACCATTGGCAAGGGGGTAGACTACCACTTCAAAGGTTAAGGTTTGTAATATTATGTTGTGCTTATACAAACATGCCTACTATGTAGGCAGCAAAAATTGATTCCCAGTTAGCTGAAAATTTTCACTTAGCTAATTCCAAGGTTGTCATCTACCAAACAACCTAACTATTTAAAATTACAGGCAAATGGTTTCTGCGCATAAGTAAACATTAGCAAAAACAGTTCCATACAAATTCCATAGCAGCACATTCTGACACACACTTAGCTCACAAGCAGGCATCCTATAGCAAAGTAGCTGCATAACGTAATTTTGGAAACTGCTGCTGACCTGTTCTTGTTTAGCTGTGTAGAATTCCACTGGAGCTGATTGTGACCACCGTAGACAATGCTTGTAATTCCATCAGATGTGCCGCAGTTTCAGAAGCGCCTCTCTGCATCACTAAAAATATGCACCTAGTCAATTTTTGTTGCAAGTCAGGCAGAGCAACACAAAAATTACCAAATCACTCAACAAAATCAGGAAGACAAAACGCTTCACCTCGGAAACAGGTGACCTAACCTTTGTGATCACGCAATACTGCCAGCAAGATGGTCCATTTGTACTCTGATATTCCCATTTATTCATTGATTTAGGAATATGGTATTTCAGTATCAACTAGCTAGCTAACGCATGTGTAGCATAATGAAAATATATCATTAGGTAGCTTGCTAGCTAGTTCCAAAGACAGGCAGCTAAAATTAGCCTAATACAGTACATGGCACCAGGCTTAGGCATGTTAACTTGCACTTACATGGAGGACCATATGTGTCATGGAAATAGTAATAAAACATTTTATTAATTGATAAATAATTGTGCAATAAAAATAGGAATTATAAAAGAGAATTTATAAATGAACTATTAATCCATCTATGAATAGTTAAAATTAAAAAGGGATAAAAAAAACAATATAGAACCTTCAATAAATACAGTTCCAGTTGCTTTTCCTTTTCCTATTAGCTATTTGATTTGCTTAGTCATTTAGTGTCTCCTTTTAGCCTCTCCATTTAACCTTTCCATGACATTTTGGGCCTTGCACTGGTAAAACGAGGTAAAACAATGCAAATTAATCATGTATGTATAATCATGTATAGGTGTAACAAGCTCTCTAATTTCATTGCACATAATTATTAATTGATGAAATGCTTCCTTGTTATTTCCATGACATGTGGTCCTCAAAACACTTGAAAGCAAACATGGATGATGATGATGATGATGATGATGATTATTATTGTTGTTGTTGTTGCTGTGATAAAAGCACCTGTTAAATGAATGGAGTGAGGCTACTTATCTTGTCTTACAGGATTTCCAAGTGCCCATTAAATGGCAAGTGTTAAATGGAATTGGCTACTGTTGGTTGAACTAATCACTGTCTATTTCTACTACTCCTACTACAACAACAACAATAATAATAATAATAACCTGGCGACATGTCCAGGGTGTACCCTGCCTTTCGCCCGTAGTCAGCTGGGATAGGCTCCAGCTTTCCTGCGACCCTGTAGAACAGGATAAAGCGGCTACAGATAATGAGATGAGATAATAATAATAATAATAATAATAATAATAATAACCTGGTGACATGTCCAGGGTGTACCCCGCCTTTCGCCCATAGTCAGCTGGGATAGACTCCAGCTTACCTGCGACCCTGTAGAACAGGATAAGCGGCTACAGATAATGGATGGATGGATGGATAATAATAATAATAATAATAATAATAATAATAATAATAATAATTTAGGCCTTTATTGACCTCCAGCCTGCACGCAACATAACATTTAGAATGGAATAACTCTTTAAAAATGAATTGCTTTAACTTTGAATACATCCTTATTTTTTACTTTGGTTGTCCTAATGTTGCAGGTTGGAACCAATATGAACACCTGAAAGGCTACCAAAACTTCATTGGATATTCTTCACGCATATTTACAAGAGAAAAACATATCAACGGACATCAAAAAACTGGAAAAGAGAGCAATAGCAGAAATATTGTTGAAGTTCTACTTGGAGGTGAGGAAAAGTGATGGAGACTTTTACAAGAGGACTTCAGTCGTGGACTTAACTCAGCAAAGCCCTTTTGTTTTGAACAACTGCAATATAACAATTAACTACTACCAAAAGTAACTTTGAACTTGAACTATCAACCTGTATATAGCTTGCACAGTGGTGCTTGAAAGTTTGTGAACCCTTTAGAATTTTATATATTTCTGCATTAATATGACCTAAAACATCATCAGATTTTCACACAAGTCCTAAAAGTAGATAAAGAGAACCCAGTTAAACAAATGAGACAAAAATATTATACTTGGTCATTTAGTTATTGAGAAAAATGATCCAATATTACATATCTGTGAGTGGCAAAAGTATGTGAACCTCTAGGATTAGCAGTTAATTTGAAGGTGAAATTAGAGTCAGGTGTTTTCAATCAATGGGATGACAATCAGGTGTGTAGTGGGCAGCCTGTTTTATTTAAAGAACAGGGATCTATCAAAGTCTGATCTTCACAACACATGTTTGTGGAAGTGTATCATGGCATGAACAAAGGAGATTTCTGAGGGACTCAGAAAAAGCGTTGTTGATGCTCATCAGGCTGGAAAAGGTTACAAAACCATCTCTAAAGAGTTTGGACTCCACCAATCCACAGTCAGACAGATTATGTACAAATGGAGGAAATTCAAGACCATTATTACCCTCCCCAGGAGTGGTCGACCAACAAAGATCACTCCAAGAGCAAGGCGTGTAATAGTTGACGAGGTCACAAAGGACCCAAGGGCAACTTCTAAGCAACTGAAGGCCTCTCTCACATTGGCTAATGTTAATGTTCATGAGTCCACCATCAGGAGAACACTGAACAACAATGGTGTGCATGGCAGGGTTGCAAGGAGAAAGCCACTGCTCTCCAAAAAAAACATTGCTGCTTGTTTGCAGTTTGCTAAAGATTACGTGGACAAGCCAGAAGGAAAAATGTTTTGTGGACAGATGAGACCAAAATAGAACTTTTTGGTTTAAATGAGAAGTGTTATATTTGGAGAAAGGAAAAGACTGCATTCCAGTATAAGAACCTTATCCCATCTGTGAAACATGGTGGTGGTAGTATCATGGTTTGGACCTGTTTTGCTGCATCTGGGCCAGGACAGCTTGCCGTCATTGATGGAACAATGAATTCTGAATTATACCAGTGAATTCTAAAGGAAAATGTCAGGATATCAGGAAAGGGTTTCCACAAACTTTCAGGACCAAGTCAAAGTCCTGACCTTAATCCAATCAAAATGTTGTGGAAGGACCTGAAGCAAGCAGTTCATGTGAGGAAACCTACCAACAGCCCAGAGTTGAAGCTGTTCTGTATGGAGAAATGGGCTAAAATTCCTCCAAGCCGGTGTGCAGAACTGATCAACAGTTACCAGAAACATTTATTTGCAGTTATTGCTACACATGGGGGTCACACCAGATACTGGAAGCAAAAGTTCACATACTTTTGCAACTCACAGATATATAATATTGGATCATTTTCCTCAATAAATAAATGACCAAGTGTAATATTTTTGTCTCATTTGTTTAACTGGGTTCTCTTTATCTACTTTTAGGACTTGTGTGAAAATCTGATGATGTTTTAGGTCATATATGTCATCTCATCTCATTATCTCTAGCCGCTTTATCCTGTTCTACAGGGTCGCAGGCAAGCTGGAGCCTATCCCAGCTGACTACGGGCAAAAGGCAGGGTACACCCTGGATAAGTCGCCAGGTCACCACAGGGCTGACACATAGACACAGACAACCATTCACACTCACATTCACACCTACGGTCAATTTAGAGTCACCAGTTAACCTAACCTGCATGTCTTTGGACTGTGGGGGAAACCGGAGCACCCGGAGGAAACCCACGCGGACACAGGGAGAACATGCAAACTCTGCACAGAAAGGCCCTCGCCAGCCATGGGGCTCGAACCCGGACCTCCTTGCTGTGAGGCGACAGCGCTAACCACTACACCACCATGCCGCCCTTAGGTCATATATATGCAGAAATATAGAAAATTCTAAAGGGTTCACAAACTTTCAAGCACCACTGTATATAAGTTGGGTTGTTATTCAGGCTTTTTGGACTTGTACCATTTTTATTGTTTGAACTTTGACTTTGTACATGTACATTGGCTTGACAGAACATTGAATGACATTCAATAAGATAAGACAATATATATATAATTTACAACCCCGATTCCAAAAAAGTTTCGTTCGCTTAGCCACTCGCATAGCTTTCACAATGCTTGTGGATTCTAACAGATCTATGAGTCAGAACACACATGTCTGAACAAAGTAACAACTTTATTTGAATAGTGGTCATCACTATCAGAGTACACAAAATAACATCTTCACTCGGTGAAGGTCAAGAACTTTCATTAATGTTCACATCAAACATTAGAATGAAGAAAAATTGTGATGTCTGTGACTTTGATTGTAGCATGAATGTTGGTATCAGATGGCTGGTTTGAGTATTTCATTAACTGCTGATCTCCTGGGAGTTTCACACACAACAGTCTCTAGAATTTATACCAAAAGGTGTGAAAAACAAAAACAAAAAAAACATTAAGTGAGTGACAGTTCTGTGAGTTGATGAGAAACGGTCAGAGGAAAATGGCCAGATTGGTTTGAGCTGCCAGAAAGGATACAGTAACTCAAATAATCACTCTTTACAGACATGGTTGGCAGAAAAGCATCTCAGCATACACAAAATTCAACCTTGAGGTGGATGGGCTGCAACAGCAGAAAACCACATTGGGTCTCGATCCTCCCAGCCAAAAACAAGAATCTGAGGCAACACTGGGCACAAACACATTGAAAATGGACATTTAAAGATGGGGGGTAGGGTGGGGGGGTGTCCATTTGCCTTGGTCCTTTTCCAGTCTTCAACTGTCAAGTTTCATTGAGACTGTGCCCATGATTGCATTGGATTCTCATTCTTGGCTGACAGGAGTGGAACCTAATATGGTCTTCTGCTGTTCTGAAGCACCTCAATGTTTGATGTGTGTTCTGAGATTCTTTTCTGTTCACCACAGTTGTAAAGAGTGCCGATTTGAGGTAATATAGACTTCCTGTCAGCTCAAACCAGTTTGGTCATTCTTCTCTGTTCTCTCATCAGCAAGGTGTTTCAGGCTCCGGACGTGCCGCTCACTTCTTTTTTTTTTTTGCACCATTCTGTGTAAACTCAAGACAGTTACTTGTGAAAATCTCAGGAAATCAGCAGTTTATGAAATACTCAAACCAGCCTATCTGGTGCCGACAACCATGCCATGGTTAACATCACTGAGATCACATTTTCCCCCATTCTGATGTTTGATGTGAACATTACCTAAAGCTCTTGACCTGTATCTAGATCATTTTGTACAATGTGCTACTGCCATATGATTGGCGAGTGTATTGGTGAGTGTATTTTTAAAATGACTCTGTTGACATACAAAATTCAACCAAAAACCAAGCAACCTGTCCAAAGCAATTAGTCCCATCTTGATAATAAAGTAGTCACTAAAATTAATTTAGAAAAAAAAAATCATAGCCTCAGAAGCAAATCTTCCAGAGTGGCTGCAAGATCTGTTGTATGAATTTTTTTTAATGCATTTCTATGAAAATAGAATTGTTGTTCATGTCTCTTAATTGAATTGTTCCATAGGTGTAAAAGGTTAAGGACAATCATTGCAAAGAGGTCATAATTTCTTTCCCCCTCAAGCCTTTACTGATTATGCAAACACACATGCATGATTCTTCATACAACCCCGATTCCAAAAAAATTGGGACAAAGTACCAATTGTAAATAAAAACGGAATGCAGTGATGTGGAAGTTTCAAAATTCCATATTTTATTCAGAATAGAACATAGATGACATATCAAATGTTTAAACTGAGAAAATGTATCATTTAAAGAGAAAAATTAAGTGATTTTAAATTTCATGACAACAACACATCTCAAAAAAGTTGGGACAAGGTCATGTTTACCACTGTGAGACATCCCCTTTTCTCTTTACAACAGTCTGTAAATGTCTGGGGACTGAGGAGACAAGTTGCTCAAGTTTAGGGATAGGAATGTTAACCCATTCTTGTCTAATGTAGGATTCTAGTTGCTCAACTGTCGTAGGTCTTTTTTGTCGTATCTTCTGTTTTATGATGCGCCAAATGTTTTCTATGGGTGAAAGATCTGGACTGCAGGCTGGCCAGTTCAGTACCCGGACCCTTCTTCTACGCAGCCATGATGCTGTAATTGATGCAGTATGTGGTTTGGCATTGTCATGTTGGAAAATGCAAAGTCTTCCCTGAAAGAGACATTGTCTGGATGGGGAGCATATGTTGCTCTAGAACCTGGATATACCTTTCAGCATTGATGGTGTCTTTCCAGATGTGTACTGTAAGCTGCCCATGCCACATGCACTAATGCAACCCCATACCATCAGAGATGCAGGCTTCTGAACTGAGCGCTGATAACAACTTGGGTCGTCCTTCTCCTCTTAAGTCTGAATGACACGGCGTCCCTGATTTCCATAAAGAACTTCAAATTTTGATTCATCTGACCACAGAACAGTTTTCCACTTTGCCACAGTCCATTTTAAATGAGCATTGGCCCAGAGAAGACGTCTGCGCTTCTGGATCATGTTTAGATACGGCTTCTTCTTTGAACTATAGAGTTTTAGCTGGCAACGGCGGATGGCACAGTGAATTGTGTTCACAGATAATGTTCTCTGGCAACATTCCTGAGCCCATTTTGTGATTTCCAATACAGAAGCATGCCTGTATGTGATGCAGTGCCGTCTAAGGGCCCGAAGATCACGGGCACCCAGTATGGTTTTCCGGCCTTGACCCTTACGCACAGAGATTCTTCCAGATTCTCTGAATCTTTTGATGATATTATGCACTGTAGATGATGATATGTTCAAACTCTTTGCAATTTTACACTGTCGAACTCCTTTCTGATATTGCTCCACTATTTGTCGGTGCAGAATTAGGGGGATTGGTGATCCTCTTCCCACCTTTACTTCTGAGAGCCGCTGCCACTCCAAGATGCTCTTTTTATACCCAGTCATGTTAATGACCTATTGCCAATTGACCTAATGAGTTGCAGTTTGGTCCTCCAGCTGTTCCTTTTTTGTACCTTTAACTTTTCCAGCCTCTTACTGCCCCTGTCCCAACTTTTTTGAGATGTGTTGCTGTCATGAAATTTCAAATGAGCCAATATTTGGCATGAAATTTCAAAATGTCTAATTTTCGACATTTGATATGTTGTCTATGTTCTATTGTGAATACAATATCAGTTTTTGAGATTTGTAAATTATTGCATTCCATTTTTATTTACAATTTGTACTTTGTCCCAACTTTTTTGGAATCAGGGTTGTACCAGCTGGGAGGTCCGTATCATGAAATACTGCGACCAAGGTCTTGAAAATACTGACTGAGGCCTCTGGGCCAATACTGTGACCTCAAGGCCAAGGTCACAGTATTTCACAATACAGACCGACCTTAAGCTGGTAAATAATATATTTATTTTTTTCTTGACCAAATTCTTAAAGAAAATGAGAGTGCCCAAAAGGGAAACTATATTTAGAACAAACCTACTACAAGCTTGTCAAAAACCTGTTTGACAAGCTCCGTCAGCTCAGAATTTTCCGAAAAGAAAACTTGATCTAGGTCACTTCCCTGATCTAGGCAACAAAAATGTTGACAAAAAATTGCTATTATGTTGTTTATTGTTGTGAATAAGCGAATCGTCAAAGGTCTGTAACCGGGGTCCGGATCGTAGGATTCCAGACCGCTCGTGAGCCAATCAGAGCGCACAATTTGATGGAAACTGGACTATGAAAAAAATAAAGCATTTTATTATCCCACAAGGGGAAATTTACATTGTTACAGCAACAAAATATTTAAAGAGAAAAAGATAAGGCAGTGAAGGAGTAGTGCAAAAGTACTAAATATACAAAAAAGGAGATATATATATATATATATATATATATATATATATATATATATATATATATATATATATATATATAGAAATAAACTACAAATTTAGAGATTAAAAATTAACAAATTTGCATAAATTAACAGGTTTGCAGATATACAGTTAACATAAGTGTATTACAAAGGGGAAATCAGAATCAGCATTCAATATTGGTAAGTTACCCCCCGTTCTTAACTTCCTGTAAAATCTATAATTGTTCCATCAAATGTGTATGTATAATAATATTGGCTGGCTTTTTTCATGGTATATCAGATATATTTTATTCAGCTATTCATCTCTTGACTTGTTCAGTATCATGCTAGCTGAATGGAATATATCTGATATACCATGAAAAAAGCCAGCCAATATTATTTAACTCCTATGCCATTTTACCAGGTGATATGTTCTGTTAATAATTACACATCATTTAAATATAATGCTGTCTCTTCCAAATAATTATGTTTAAAGGCCAGTTTTTATAAATCCCCAGCCTGTGAGTTAGCTGCTCCAAACTGTTCTCACTCACCAATTCATTTGTTTTTCTTTCTTTATCTCACATCTATATCTCTGTCTATGCTGCATTTAGCACGGACATATTTTTCATTTGGTTTATGATGTTAATTTATTTTGTTATTTCTTCCCTGATTGTTCATGCAGAACAGATAAAGCAGCTTTTAGGGTGAGCCAGGGTTATTCGATTATAATTATTTGTATTTTAAATCTAATCTGTTTGTATTCTTATTTTTTAGCTGTATAAAAAAATCTATATGAAGTCAGGTATATGCTGCCTAATTACTGTAATTACAGTAGAGTAGGTTGCTCAGAAACAAAGTTTCAAAGTGAGCAAAGTTTCATCTATTTATGTTATTTATATTACCTATAGATGGTTGTAATTTTAAAACAGATGCAGTTTTGAATGATAACTGTATTGAGTAAGACACCGTTCACTCTGTATCACTATATGGCTGAGTGCAAAGTAATAAAACCAAACAGGAATGCATTGTTTTATGTTGCAATATGCTCCTGGAGAAACGTCATTTTGTCCCAATATACAACCCCGATTCCAAAAAAGTTGGGACAAAGTACAAATTGTAAATAAAAATGGAATGCAATGATGTGGAAGTTTCAAAATTCCATATTTTATTCAGAATAGAACATAGATGACATATCAAATGTTTAAACTGAGAAAATGTATCATTTAAAGAGAAAAATTAGGTGATTTTAAATTTCATGACAACACATCTCAAAAAAGTTGGGACAAGGCTATGTTTACCACTGTGAGACATCCCCTTTTCTCTTTACAACAGTCTGTAAACGTCTGGGGACTGAGGAGACAAGTTGCTCAAGTTTAGGGATAGGAATGTTAACCCATTCTTGTCTAATGTAGGATTCTAGTTGCTCAACTGTCTTAGGTCTTTTTTGTCGTATCTTCCGTTTTATGATGCGCCAAATGTTTTCTATGGGTGAAAGATCTGGACTGCAGGCTGGCCAGTTCAGTACCTGGACCCTTCTTCTACACAGCCATGATGCTGTAATTGATGCAGTATGTGGTTTGGCATTGTCATCTTGGAAAATGCAAGGTCTTCCCTAAAAGAGACATCGTCTGGATGGGAGCATATGTTGCTCTAGAACCTGGATATACCTTTCAGCATTGATGGTGTCTTTCCAGATGTGTAAGCTGCCCATGCCACATGCACTAATGCAACCCCATACCATCAGAGATGCAGGCTTCTGAACTGAGCGCTGATAACAACTTGGGTCGTCCTTCTCCTCTTAAGTCTGAATGACACGGCGTCCCTGATTTCCATAAAGAACTTCAAATTTTGATTCATCTGACCACAGAACAGTTTTCCACTTTGCCACAGTCCATTTTAAATGAGCCTTGGCCCAGAGAATATGTCTGCGCTTCTGGATCATGTTTAGATACGGCTTCTTTGCATATTACTGTATAAAGAAATACAGTAATATACATAAATATACAAATAGTCCGTGGGTCACCAAGGGGCTACAAAATGCCTGCAAAAAGAAAAATATATTATACAGACAATTCTTAAAGCATCGAACTATAGAGGCAGAGGAAAAATATAAAAAATATAAAAATAAATTAACTAATATTATGAGGATATGTAAGAAAGACTATTATAATAAATTAGTGGAGAAAAATAAAAACAATATTAAAGGTATATGGACTGTACTAAATGGTATTGTGAGAAATGGATCCAAAACTACAAATTACCCGGAGGACTACACTGAAAATGACAAGACCATAAATAATATGGAGGATGTGGTGAATGGTTTTAACCAATTCTTTGTAAATGTGGGACCAGATTTAGAGGCAAAAATAAAGGAACCTGAGACAACACAATGTGGGGACATAGAAGATATGGGGGACAGAAATCCAAGTACAATTTTTCTAACTGTAACTGATGATGAAGAAATTATTCAAATTGTAAGAAAATGTAAAAACAAAACCTCTGCAGACTGGAATGATATAGACAGTTATTGAGGGAATTGTGAAACCACTTACCCACATCTGCAATTTATCTTTTCAATCAGGTACACTTCCAGACAAAATGAAAATTGCAAAAGTGATACCATTGTTTAAAACCGGAGATAGACACCATTTCACAAACTACAGGCCTGTTTCTTTACTCCCCCAATTCTCCAAAATACTCGAAAAACTTTTTTCAGATAGACTGGACAAATTCATTGAAAAACGCAACCTCCTTACGGACAGTCAATATGGATTCAGAACGGACAGATCAACATCGATGGCACTAATGGAACTAATAGAAGAAATCACAAACTGTATAGACAATAAAAAAATAGCCATTGGAGTATTTGTGGACTTAAAAAAAGCATTCGATACCATTGATCACAGTATATTATTAAGTAAACTAGAAAAGTGTGGTGTTAGGGGAGTTGGGTGGAGCTGGCTGTCGAGTTATCTAAGAAACAGGCAAAAGTTTGTGCAGATAGGTGACCATAAATCTGATTTCATGAACATTACATGCGGGGTACCACAGGGGTCAATATTAGGTCCGAAATTATATATATCAATGACATATGTAGAGTTTCGCAAGTACTGAAATTTGTTTTGTTTGCAGACGACACCAATATTTTTTGTTCCGGTGAGAATTTGCAGTAGACTTTGGAGACAATCACAACTGAAATAAATAAACTAAAACTATGGTTTGACAAAAATAAATTATCATTAAATCTAAGCAAAACAAAGATCATGTTGTTTGGGAGACACAAAATAGATTGTAATGTAGAATTGATAATAGACAATACTGTAAGAATGCTAGGGACACTTCTTAACACACACTGCATCCTTTATTTTTATTAACAAGTATTTAACAAGGAGTTGCTGTTTTAGCCACAACTCACGCTTCCTAACAACCCATAAACAGCGCCAACTCAACTTCCTGTCTCAACCCCCGCGCTCACTCTCGCGCACCCACACCTAAACTCCACTCCCCAGTTCCCCTAAAAGGCATATAACAACATAAGAAACTCAACAGGTAACAGAACACAACACAGGTTATCACACTGCCCCCACCCTTATGAAGCCCCTCGCCCTCGAGGGGTCATGTAAAAGGCATTAAACCGTGGCGGTCTCCGCCTCTGTCTCTGCGGCCTGCTTGGATCTGGTCCCGGTCTGGCTTGCGGTGACATAGGGGAGTGAGCAGGGAATGCTGAGGGGGTGTCAGGGACATTGAGGCTGGGGGACATCCGTGCAGGGGAGGCCAAGGAGTTTGAACCTGCAGAGGGCCCGGGGTTTGTCTGTGAACTAGACCCCAGCTCAAATAATGGAACAGCATTTCCCCTGTATGGTGTTAATCTATCCCGGTGGAGAACTACTTTCCTTCCCCTAGGTGGAACCTGGACTCTATAGACCACCTCGCCCACACGCTCAATGACCCTACAAGGCCCATCCCAGTGGCAGTCCAGTTTGGGACACCGCCCCTTCTTCCACTTGGGAGTATAAACCCAAACCAACTCCCCGGCCTGGAAATCTCTGCCCTTACTCCTCACATCATAGTTCCGCTTTTGCCTCATGCCGGCCTGCTTCAGCTGGTCTCTGGCAAAGGCATGGGCCTTTTCTAAACGATCCTGAAGCTTCCGAGCATACTCCGGTCCAGGTGGATGTTCAGTGTCTGGTGGCCTACCAAATGCCAGCTCAGCGGGCGTCCGAATCTCTCTGGCTTGCATTAGTAAAGCAGGGGTGCAGTTGGTGGAGCTTTGGACAGCTGAACGATAGGCCATTAAAACAAGAGGAATGTGTCTGTCCCAATCACGTTGGTGGTCTGCTGTGAGAATGGCTAGTTGCTGTTGCATAGTTAAATTAAACCACTCCACTAAACCATCGCTTTGCGGGTGTAATGGAGTTCTGCGTGTTTTCTCCATGCCTAAACGCTCACACATGGCCGCAAAAATCCTGGACTCAAAATTATGACCTTGGTCACTGTGGATGACCTCTGCTGTCCCAAACCGGCTGAACATGCCCTCTGTCAGTGCATCTGCCACTGTTTCAGCTTCCTGGTCCGGTAGAGCATAAGCCTCCGGCCATTTTGTAAAATAGTCCATTGCACACAGCACATATTTATTCCCTCTGTCTGTTTCAGGAAACAGGCCCATTATGTCCACGCCCACCCTTTCCATCGGTGCCCCTGATACTTGTTGTTGCAAAGGGGCACGGGACTGGTCCAGGGGCCCTTTGTGTGCCGCACATGCATCACACCGCCGACAAAAATCCTCAACATCCCGACAGTGCTGGCCCCAGTAGAACCCCCGCCGTAACCGCTGGAGAGTTTTGGAGCTCCCAAAGTGACCAGAGCCAGAGCCTCCATGGCAGGCCCCCAGCACAGCTCCTCTGAGGCATTTTGGCACAACGACTTGCCACCTGTCCTCTCCCGTGGCTGGCTCCTTCCAAGCACACTGCAGCATGCCATCAGACAGGCGCAGCACACTAAATTTGCTCCACAGACCTTTTGTGGCCACCGACAGTCCTGACACAGCCTCCCAAGGTGGTCTCTGCCTGCTGAGGACCCACTGTCTCACCGGCCCCAGGTCTTCATCCTCTTCTTGACGGGCCACCCACTCATCTGTGTCCACCACCTGTAGTGCACCACATGTAGGTTCAGCAGCTATCTCCTCACCTCGCAGCTCTCTCTCTCTGGCGTCTCTTCTGTCGCAGTAGCTACAGCCATCCACAGCACATGGGCGCCGGGACAGGGCATCAGCATTGGCGTGCTGAGACCCAGGCCTGTGCACCACTGTGAAGTGGAAGGACTGCAGCTCCTCAAGCCAGCGCGCTACCTGTCCCTCTGGCTCACGGAAGGACATAAGCCACTGGAGGGCAGCATGGTCCATCCTGATGGTAAAGGGCACCCCGCATAAATAATACTTGAAGTGCTGGGCAGCCGTTACAACGGCCAACAGCTCACGCCTTGTCACACAGTAGCGCCGCTCGCTTTTATTGAAGATGCGGCTGAAGTATGCCACCACTCTTTCTCCTTCAGGCCCTGCTTGAGACAACACGGCACCCATGCCAACGTTGCTGGCATCCGTATCCAGCAAAAAGGGTAAGGTGAGGTCTGGGGGGGTGAGAACTGGGGTGTGGGTAAGAGCCTGTTGTAGTGTGGTAAATGCCTGCTGACAGTCTGTAGACCATGTGAAGGGCTGATTTTTCTGCAGCAGCCGGAAAAGAGGTGCACCAATGCAGGAAAATCCTTTAAAGGTCCCATGGCATGGTGGTTTGTTGATGCTTTAAACGGGCTCGTGGAGGTTTCCAGATGTTATATCCGCAGCCTTTCTCGAAATGAACCCTCGGCACGTAGATATAGCCTCCTGGGAGAAAGCCCCATTTCAGCGCTTTTCCCAGTGCGTCATTTTGCTAATGAGAAGCAGGAGGCGGGGAAGGGTAGAGGGTGGGGGCGGGTCTTATCATTAATATTCATGACATGTAAACGTGTTACCTCTGATTGGCTAACAGCACTGTGACGCTACCTCCAGTGGGTCAGAACAAGCGGATGTGGGTGTCTTACTATGGCGAGAGAAGGAACAAACCGCGAAGGGAAAAATACCGCGCGCTGACGTCATTAAGGTGCGACATGAGGAAATAAAATAAATTCAACAAATGTTTGGGTTTTTACTGAACAAACAAACAAATAAAATGAACGAGTGACTTAAAAAAAGAATGTGGGTGTCTTTGTAAAAACTGTTTTGATTGGCTATTATAACAGAGCATGCTGCATGCTTTTTGGTTTTGTAGCACAGAGTACCTGGCTAACTGCAGGAAGCGGTTAGCTGCACAGCTAATGTAGCCATTGCAAGGCTAATGTGGCACCGATTTTAAAACACGGCAAAACATAAGCTCATAAGTTACAGTCAATTTCCAGACTAAACTCAGTTTAACAGAGCATGCTGCATGCTTTTTGGTTTTGTAGTGCAGAGTACCTGGCTAACTGCAGGAAGCGGTTAGCTGCACAGCTAATGTAGCCATTGCAAGGCTAATGTGGCACCGATTTTAAAACACGGCAAAACATAAGCTCATAAGTTACAGTCAATTTCCAGACTAAACTCAGTTTAACAGAGCATGCTGCATGCTTTTTGGTTTTGTAGCGCAGAGTACCTGGCTAACTGCAGGAAGCGGTTAGCTGCACAGCTAATGTAGCCATTGCAAGGCTAACGTGGCACCGATTTTAAAACACGGCAAAACGACTTAACAGTTATACACTTACTTGTTCGGTGTTTGTGGCTGATGCGGCAGGGATGCTTGGTACAGACCCAGGCTTCAGTGACAGTTGATGTGCAAAACCTGCCCTGTACTGTCCCAAGTTGTGGAAACATTCCTCAGGAAGATGCTTCCGACAAACATGCACCGTCTTAGGTAGACTTGACGGCGTATTATTGGAGTAAATAAAATTAAGCCACTGCGTCTTCAGGGGCTCTCCCGTCGGCAGTAAAAACAGACTCCTTTCTGTGTTGTCACATCCATGTATAGCGCAACTTCCATGTTTGGTGGCAACTTTTGAGCTGGGCGGGCAATCCATACAGTGGGTGGGAATCCAGAGGGGGGGCGTGGGGATCATCTCCCTTGCTGACGTAGGCAAGGGAAGAGTTTATCAACATGCCATTTTGACGCGCCATTCTCAAATGTTGGGCATAGTTTGGTTTACACATTATGAAATTTCTAGCCACTGGGGTGACTTAAGAAGGTCAGAGGAACTCATTTTAACGTTAAAAAAACTCAAAGTGAAAATTTCATGCCATGGGACCTTTAACAAACCTCCTATAGTAAGAGGCCAGCCCCAAGAAACTTTTCAGCTGTCTCTGGTTGTTGGGGGTTGGCCAGTCTCTGATAGCCCGGATTTTCTCCTGAAGTGTGCTGATGCCCTCACTGCTCACTCTATGACCTAGAAACTCCACTTCCCTCTGCATAAAATGGCACTTTTCAGGATGCAGTTTAAGCCCTGCTCCAGCTATTCTCTCTAGCACCAGCCTCAGGGAATCTAGCACAGCCTGGAAGGATTTTCCATGGGCTAGAACATCATCTAAATACACTAGGCACTCTTGCCGGGGTACACCAGCTAGTACATTGTCCATAAGTCTTTCAAATGTCCCTGGAGCATTGCACAGTCCAAAACTGAGGACTTTGAACTGCCAGTGCCCCCTACCAGTGCTGCATGCAGTTTTAGGTCTTGACTCAGGAGTGAGAGGGACTTGCCAGTACCCACTCCATAGGTCGAGTGACGAAAACCATGAGGACCCAGACACCAGGTCCAGGGTTTCATCAACTCGCGGGATGGGGTAGCAGTCTTTCCGTGTCACCTTGTTCAGCGGTCTATAATCCACACAAAATCTCCATCTTGAGCTCTTTTTCTTCGGGACCATGACCACAGCTGATGACCATGGACTCTCAGAGGGTTCGATGATACCTGACTTGAGCATGGCACAGACCTCCTGATCCGCTGCCTCCTGTTGCACCAAGGGCAGGCGGCGGGGGCGCACTTTGATGGGCTGCGCCTCGCCAGTGTCAATGTGGTGCTGTACTAGATGTGTGAGGCCCACCTCATCACTGAGGGCAAAAATGTCTTTAAATTCCCATAGCAGTTGCCACAGGTTCTTTTGCTGTTGGTCATCCAGACCAGCACAGTTTCTTCTCCAAATATCTCTGATTGCCTTGGTTTGATCCTCTAGGCCCCTTGTCTGTTGAGATGGAGTCAAGACTGTATGACCCTTAGGTAGCACAAGTGAGCTAGGCTGTGCCGTTTGAACGTGAGAACCCATTACTTCAGGATGTGCCGTTAAGCTGTAGGTGGGCACAACTTGTGTCACTTGCTGTGATGGGGATGTCAGCTGAACACATTGTCCATCTGGTAGTACTAGCACTCCAGTCTCTAGGTTTAGTGAGCACCCTGTGAATCTCAGGAAATCAAGGCCAAGGATGCATGGGTCACACACCTCTGCCACCCATGCCGTAAAAGTCACTGCTAACGTCTCCAATGTGAAGACAAACGTCCCTCTACCTCTCATGGGGGCTGTCTGTGCAGTAACTGTTTGCAATTTTACAGCAGTCTGTTCTATGACGGCCCCATCTGGAACAACGTCAGGTCTTACTAATGTGGCAGTGGACCCTGTATCCACCAGGGCTGAGCATGACACATTTCCCACTAGCACTGGAACGTGGCACAAGTTACCCATCTCTGTCCAGCCCACTGTTACGACAGGGTCAGTCTGTTTGAACATGTCCATGTATTCCTTTCCCCCCAATGAACACTGCAGTCCCCCGTGAGTGGCTGAAGGGGTCCGTGGTGTCGGGGCTACCTGGACCCATTCCCGTTTCCCTGCTGACTCCTCACTGCAGGACAGCGGCAAAGCAGGTGGCCGTGCTGGCCGCACCCCCAGCAGACAGTTGGGCGGCGTTTGGTATCCTCCTCAGGGGGGCGTGTCCCCGGAGCTCACACAGCATGCACCAGCTCGTCCACCCATGCAGGCCTCTGGTCTGGCACCTCTGTCACAGCAGCAACCGTGACTGCAGAAGATGTTGATTGCTTTGCAGCACAAACTGCAGTCTCCCTCTCTACGGCGAGGTCAAGCGCTTCACCTAAGGTCGCTGGATGAGCGAACTGCACATGCAAACGTAGCTTGTCTGGGGTAAGGGCTTGGACAAACTGGTCTCGAGCCAGCTCACACTGAATGGCAGGTGGTATATCAGCATACGCACGTCTGCTGAGACTCTCAATCTCATAGGCTAAGGTGCGGAGAGACTCACCCGGCTGTCTGGCGTGATGCTTGAACTCACAGTGTAAAGAGTCTCTTAGATTAGATTCCCCAAAACGTCTCTGCAGCGCTCCGACCAGCGTCGTATAGTCACCTCTCTTCTCCGGATTCAAGAGCAGCAAGCAGGCAGAAGCATCCTCCATCAGCGACAGAGCCAGCTGAAGAGCTTTTGTTGCTTCTGACCAGCAAGCCGCCAAAGCTAAAAGTTCAAACTGAGCCCGATAGGCTTCCCAGCTTCCTTCGCCGTTGAACTTCGGTGTTTTAGGGCAAGCCGGAGCAAACTGCAGGGCACCGCCATTTTTGTTTACCTCCGAGGACGAGAGGTTCGCACCTGTGACGAGAGTCTGAGGAAGCCCTCTCTGGCTGCCAGAGGCAGGCGGCAGCAGCATCAGGTCTCACAGAATCAAAATGTTCATCAGTCCAGCGCGACAGGCCATGGAACTCCGGGAGGCTTGAATCATCTGCTTCCACCTTCACCTTTGGGCGAATGCTCGTGTAGCCATCCATAACGCTTGCGCTTAGTAGTCAGGAACTTTGATAGGAGCAGGGGTCGAATCTCAAAGCTTCTGACACCAATGTAAGAACGCTAGGGACACTTCTTAACACACACTGCATCCTTTATTTTTATTAACAAGTATTTAACAAGGAGTTGCTGTTTTAGCCACAACTCACGCTTCCTAACAGCCCATAAACAGCGCCAACTCAACTACCTGTCTCAACCTCCGCGCTCACTCTCGCGCACCCACACCTAAACTCCACCCCCCAGTTCCCCTAAAAGGCATATAACAACATAAGAAACTCAACAGGTAACAGAACACAACACAGATGATCAAGATACTAAGATAGAAATGGTACAGGAAATTAAATTTCTTGGTGTGATTTTGGATCATAAAGTCTGCTGGAAACCTCATGGAGGATACATACGAGCAAAACTGGCAAAGTGCTCGGCAATTCTGTGGAAAACAAAACATATTCTTGATTGCAAATCTTTGCGTACTCTATATTACTCGTTATTTTTGCCATATCTGACTGACTGTGTCGAAGTCTGGGGAAACACCTACAAAACCACTCTGCAGCCGATATTTACAATAAAGAAAAGAGCAATAAGGACAATAAACAAAACAGGATACAGAGATCACACAAACTCACTATTCATAAAATCACACATGTTGAAATTTATGGATCTGGTCAAATTCAGAACAGCACAAATAATGTACAAAGCGAGAAATAATCTATTGCCAAAAAATATACAAGGAATGTTTAGTGAGAGAGAGGGGGGATATAATCTAAGGGGAGACCTACATTTTAAAAAACCAAAGGTTCGAACAAATATGAAAAGCATGTGCGTATCGAGCTGTGGGGTGACTTTATGGACCAGACTGGAGACAGAAATAAAACAAAGTGCAAATATAAATCTGTTTAAAAAAAGATACAAAAAATATTTTTAAACAAGTATATGGAAGAGGAAGTATGTTAACGGAGGATGATGAGGGATAAATCTATAAATAGAATAGGGTTGATTGTTATATTAGAACTAACTTAGTATATGGTATATATGGTATATATTTATTTATGGGGATAGTTTATATATTTATATTTACAGGGATAGGTATGTAGTAGATATTTATTTTTGTAATTATATATTTATATAGATATTTATGAAGTGTATATATGGTATATAGTGTGTGTGTGTGTGTGTGTGTATATATATATATTTTTTTTTTTGTAGTTATATATTTATATAGGGCGGCACGGTGGTGTAGTGGTTAGCGCTGTCGCCTCACAGCAAGAAGGTCCTGGGTTCGAGCCCCGGGGCCGGCGAGGGCCTTTCTGTGTGGAGTTTGCATGTTCTCCCCGTGTCCGCGTGGGTTTCCTCCGGGTGCTCCGGTTTCCCCCACAGTCCAAAGACATGCAGGTTAGGTTAACTGGTGACTCTAAATTGACCGTAGGTGTGAATGTGAGTGTGAATGGTTGTCTGTGTCTATGTGTCAGCCCTGTGATGACCTGGCGACTTGTCCAGGGTGTACCCCGCCTTTCGCCCGTAGTCAGCTGGGATAGGCTCCAGCTTGCCTGCGACCCTGTAGAAGGATAAAGCGGCTAGAGATAATGAGATGAGATGAGATGAGATATATTTATATAGATATTTATGAAGTGTATATATGGTATGTAGTATATATTCTAGTCTCGTCTCATCTTCTTCCACTTTATCCGGGACCGGGTCGCGGAGGCAGCAGTCTAAGCATGGAAGCCCAAACTTCCCTTTCCCCAGACACCTCGGCCAGCTCCTCGGGAAGAACACCGAGGCGTTCCCAGGCCAGCCGAGAGACATAGTCCCTCCAGCTTGTCCTGGGTCTTCCCCGGGGCCTCCTCCCGGGGGGACATGCCTGGAACACCTCCCCAGGGAGGCGTCCAGGAGGCATCCGAAAAAGATGCCCGAGCCACCTCAGCTGATTCCTCTTGATGTGGAGGAGCAGCGGCTCTACTCTGAGCTCCTCCCGAGTGACTGTGCTTCTCACCCTATCTCTAAGGGAGCGCCCAGCCACCCTGCGAAGGAAACTCATTTCGGCCTCTTGTATCCACGATCTTGTTCTTTCGGTCATTACCCAAAGCTCATGAGGTGAGAGTTGGAACATAGCTCGAGCAGTAAATTGAGGGCTTCGCCTTTTGGCTCAGCTCCTTCTTCACCACGACGGACCGGTAAAGCGACCACATCACTGCGGAGGCTACACCGATCCGCCTGTCGATCTCACGCTCCATCCTTCCCGCACTCATGAACAAGATCCTGAGATAATTACACTCCTCCACTTGAGGCAGGACTTCTCCACCAACCTGGAGAGGGCAAGCCACCCTTTTCCGGTCGAGAACCATGGCCTCGGACTTGGAGGTGCTGATTCTCATCCCACCCGCTTCACACTCGACTGCAAACCTCCCCAGTGCATGCTGAAGGTCCTGGTTTGAAGAAGCCAACAGGACATCATCATCTGCAAAAAGCAGAGATGAAATCCTGTGGTTCCCAAACAGGATTCCTTCCGGCCCCTGGCTGCGCCTAGAAATTCTGTCCATAAAAATTATGAACAGAACCGGTGACAAAGGGCAGCCCTGCCGGAGTCCAACATGCACTGGGAACAGGTCTGACTTACTGCTGGCAATGCGAACCAGACTCCTGTTCCGTTCATACAGGGACCGGACAGCCCTTAGCAAAGAGCCCCGAACCCCATACTCCCGAAGCACCCCCCACAGAATACCACGGGGGACACGGTCGAATGCCTTCTCCAGATCCACAAAGCACATGTGGACTGGTTGGGCAAACTCCCATGAACCCTCGAGCACCCTATGAAGGGTATAGAGCTGGTCCAGTGTTCCGCGACCAGGACGAAAACCACATTGTTCCTCCTGGATCCGAGGTTCGACTATTGGTCGAATTCTCCTCTCCAGTACCCTGGAGTAAACCTTCCCTGGGAGGCTGAGAAGTGTGATTTCCCCTATAACTTGAGCACACTCTCTGGTCCCCTTTCTTAAAAAGAGGGACCACCACCCCAGTCTGCCACTCCAGAGGCACTGTCCCTGACCGCCACGTGATGTTGCAGAGGCGTGTCAACCAAGACAGCCCCACAGCATCCAGAGACTTGAGATACTCAGGGCGGCTCTCATCCACCCCGGTGCCTTGCCACCGAGGAGCTTGCTAACCACCTCAGTGACTTCGGCTTGGGTAATGGACGAGTCCGCCCCTGAGTCATCAGCCTCCGCTTCCTCAATGGAAGACATGATGGTGGGATTGAGGGGATCCTCAAAGTATTCCTTCCACTGCCCGACAATGTCCCCAGTCAAGGTCAACAGCTCCCCACCCGCACTGTAAACAGTGTTGGCAGAGTACTGCTTCCACCTCCTGAGGCGCCGGACGGTTTGCCAGAATTTCTTTGAGGCCGACCGATAGTCCTCCATGGCCTCCCCGAACTCCTCCCAGTTCCGAGTTTTTGCCTCCGCAACTGCCTGAGCTGCAGCATGCCTGGCCTGCCGATACCCATCAGCTGCCTCAGGAGTCCTGGAGGTCAACATGGCCCGATAGGACTCCTTCAGCTTGACGGCATCCCTTACTTCTGGTGTCCACCACAAGGTTTGGGGATTGCTGCCATGACAGGCATCAGAGACCTTGTGGCCACAGCTCCGAACAGCTGCGTCCACAATGGAGGTAGAGAACATGGTCCACTCAGACTCAATGTCCCCCGCCTCCCTCGGAAGCTGGGAAAAGCTCTCCCGGAGGTGGGAATTAAAGACCTCCCCAACAGAATGCTCGGACAGACGTTCCCAGCAGACCCTCACCATACGTTTGGGCCTGCCAGGTCTGTCCAGCTTCCTCCTCCGCCAGCGGATCCAACTCATCACCAGGTGGTGATCAGTTGACAGCTCAGCCCCTCTCTTCACCCGAGTGTCCAAGACATAGGGCCGGAGATCAGATGAAACAACAACAAAGTCTATCATCGACCTCTGACCTAAGGTGTCCTGGTGCCACGTACACTTATGGACAGCCCTATGCTTGAACATGGTGTTTGTTATGGACAAACCGTGACTAGCACAGAAGTCCAATAACAAAACACCACTTGGGTTCAGATTGGGGAGGCCGTTCCTCCCAACCACGCCCCTCCAGGTCTCACTGTCGTTGCCCACATGAGCACTGAAGTCCCCCAGTAGCACAATGGAGTCCCCAGTCTGAGCACCCCTCAGTACCTCTCCCAGGGACTCCAAGAAGGCCAGATACTCTATACTGCTATTCGGCCCGTAGGCACAAACAACAGCAAGAGCCCTCTCCCCAATCCGAAGGCGCAGAGAGGCGACCCTCTCGTTCACTAGGGTAAACTCCAACACATGGCGGCTGAGCTGGGGAGCTATAAGCAAGCCCACACCAGCCCGCCGCCGCTCACCATGGGTGACTCCAGAGAAGTGGAGAGTCCAGCCCCTCTCGAGGAGCTGGGTTCCAGAGCCCAAGCTGTGCGTGGAGGTGAGCCCGACTATCTCTAGCCGGTACCTCTCAACCTCCCGCACAAGCTCAGGCTCTTTCCCCCCCAGCGAAATGACATTCCATGTCCCAACAGCTAGCCACTGTGTCCGGGGATCAGGTCGTCGAGGCCCCTGCCTTCAACTGCCACCCAATCCACACTGCACCAGTCCCCTACTGCTACCTCTGTGGGTGGTGAACCCACAGGAGGTCGGGCCCACGTCACCTCTTTGGGCTGAGTCCGGCCAGGCCCCATGGGCAAAGGCCCGGCCACCAAGCGCTCGCATATGAGCCCCAACCCCGGGCCTGGCTCCAGGGTGGGGCCCCGGCTGCGCCATACCGGGCGATGTCACGGTCCTTGATTGTTTCTCCATAAGAGTTTTGGTGAACTGCTCTTGGTCTGGCCTGTCACCTTGGACCTGTCTGCCTTGGGAAACCCTGACAGGGGCATAATGCCCCCGACAACATAGCTCCTAGGATCATTTAAGCACACAAACCCCTCCACCACAAGAAGGTGGCAGTTCTAGGAGGGGTAGTATATATTTATTTTTGTAATTATATATTTATATAGGGCGGCATGGTGGTGTAGTGGTTAGCGCTGTCGCCTCACAGCAAGAAGGTCCAGGTTCGAGCCCTGTGGCCGGCGAGGGCCTTTCTGTGCGGAGTTTGCATGTTCTCCCCGTGTCCGCGTGGGTTTCCTCCGGGTGCTCCGGTTTCCCCCACAGTCCAAAGACATGCAGGTTAGGTTAACTGGTGACTCTAAATTGACCGTAGGTGTGAATGTGACTGTGAATGGTTGTCTGTGTCTATGTGTCAGCCCTGTGATGACCTGGCGACTTGTCCAGGGTGTACCCCACCTTTCGCCCATAGTCAGCTGGGATAGGCTCCAGCTTGCCTGCGACCCTGTAGAACAGGATAAAGTGGCTAGAGATGATATGAGATATTTATATAGATATTTATGAAGTGTATATATGGTATTATATATTTATTTTTCTAATTATATATTTATATCGAGGGCGGCACGGTGGTGTAGTGGTTAGCGCTGTCGCCTCACAGCAAGAAGGTCCGGGTTCGAGCCCCGTGGCTGCCGAGGGCCTTTCTGTGCGGAGTTTGCATGTTCTCCCTGTGTCCACGTGGGTTTCCTCCGGGTGCTCCGGTTTCCCCCACAGTCCAAAGACATGCAGGTTAGGTTAACTGGTGACTCTAAATTGACCGTAGGTGTGAATGTGACTGTGAATGGTTGTCTGTGTCTATGTGTCAGCCCTGTGATGACCTGGTGACTTGTCCAGGGTGTACCCCACCTTTCGCCCATAGTCAGCTGGGATAGGCTCCAGCTTGCCTGCGACCCTGTAGAATAGGATAAAGCAGCTAGAGATAATGAGATGAGATGAGATATTTATATCGATATTCATGAAGTGTATATATGGTATATATTTTTACATGTGGATTAATGTAGTTTGTCGTTAAAAAGTGGTGTCTGTGAAGATTCTCAGTCATCCAGGTCATAGTAAACTGTGGGTGGTAGAAATGGGCAACTGGACTTGCTTGAAGATTCTTGAAAACGTTTCACCTCTCGTCCAAAAGGCTTCCTCAGTTCTGTCTGACTAATAGGGAGTATCAGATATTTATCTATAAATATCTGATACTCCCTATTAGTCAGACAGAACTGAGGAAGCCTTTTGGACGAGAGGTGAAACGTTTTCAAGAATCTTCAAGCAAGTCCAGTTGCCCATTTCTACCACCCACAGTTAAAAAGTGGTGGGAAATTAAAAAAGTATTGTACTTCTTCCCACTCCTTTTTCGAACAATGTGCGGTGTTTTGTAATGTCTTAGCTCATGTTATTTTATTTTTTTAAATTTCTCGTTTTCTTTCTTTTGTATGTACAAATTGTTACATACATTTTTTATACATGTTCGAAATAAATAAATTCATTCATTCATTCTTCTTTGAACTATAGAGTTTTAGCTGGCAACGGCGGATGGCACGGTGAATTGTGTTCACAGATAATGTTCTCTGGAAATATTCTTGAGCCCATTTTGTGATTTCCAATACAGAAGCATGCCTGTATGTGGTGCAGTGCCATCTAAGGGCCCGAAGATCACGGGCAGCCAGTATGGTTTTCTGGCCTTGACCCTTACGCACAGAGATTCTTCCAGATTCTCTGAATCTTTTGATGATATTATGCACTGTAGATGATGATATGTTCAAACTCTTTGCAATTCTACACTGTCGAACTCCTTTCTGATATTGCTCCACTATTTGTCGGCGCAGAATTAGGGGGATTGGTGATCCTCTTCCCATCTTTACTTCTGGGAGCCGCTGCCACTCCAAGATGCTCTTTTTATACCCAGTCATGTTAATGACCTATTGGCAGTTGACCTAATGAGTTCCAATTTGGTCCTCCAGCTGTTCCTTTTTTTGTACCTTTAACTTTTCCAGCCTCTTATTGCCCCGTCCCAACTTTTTTGAGATGTGTTGCTGTCATGAAATTTCAAATGAGCCAATATTTGGCATGAAATTTCAAAATGTCTCACTTTCGACATTTGATATGTTGTCTATGTTCTATTCTGAATACAATATCAGTTTTTGAGATTTGTAAATTATTGCATTCTGTTTTTATTTACAATTTGTACTTTGTCCCAACTTTTTTGGAATCGGGGTTGTATACCAACTATAAAGCGGAATTTCACAAAACAAAACAAAAAACACCGGGCTTGACTTGAAGAATCACATAAAGCAGTCCTTCTGTGCCTGGAAAAGGATATTTTCAACCTGAATTTTTAAATCTTTGGTTGACTTTCTCCACAACAATCTCGCACACCTGGCAGTAATTTCCTCCACAGATCTAATGTGACGCACCTGGGAGTAAGAGCTTTGAATGATTGAACAGTTGTGATTAGTAAATCTGGTGCAGGCTGAAATAACACTCTGGACACCAGAGACAGCACACTCTAGACGTGGAGCCTGCTGAAACATATGCTAGCTGTGAAATGTAGATTTCACAGACCAGAGACAGTTTATGGACACACAAGGAATGGTTTTATCTGATGCATGATGTGGTTTAATGGAGTCAAATAGTGCAGTTTCATGCTGCGTTTTTAAAGGCTTCATGATCATGTGTGCTTGTTTTTTTTTAAAATCTCTTATTTAACATTAGACAGATACTTCAATTTCTAGCTTTTAAAAGTTATATGAACTTTTGAGACTTTAAAACATTTTAAAGAGATTTTAAAACTAAATCCATCAGACTGTTGAATGTGGAATTGGATGTACAGTTCTAAAATATTTTATTGAAACAAGGGGATATCAAAAAGAAACTCTGAAATGAAATATCTAAAGATCAAGGACTTACAGAAGAAATTTTACGTCACATACTATAGTCTACACAGAAAGCATTTGTCCTGTTGTAGTGATGTTGCACAGAAGGTATATATACACACGTTGTAACATATACTTTTATTTTCTCAAGTGTTTGCAAGTGGTACATTCTTCCATCTCATGAGAAATAAACTCTGGTCATAACATTTCATTCTGTAATATATCAGATATCAGAGGGACTGTTCACCCAGACATGTGTTAACTATTGGATAACTCTTTGTCCTTGTAAGTCTTAACCCTCATAAAGTGTTATATTGACAATTAATTCAATATAAAGCCATGTATTGAAGTATTTCTTTAAGGTAGTATCCTTCTTTAAATTAGGAGAATTGTTCAACTGGGGCAGCATGGTGGTATAGTGGTTAGCACTGTCGCCTCATAGCAAGAAGGTTCTGGGTTCAAGCCCAGTGGCCGACGAGAGCCTTTCTGTGTAGAGTTTGCATGTGTCTGCGTGAGTGTCCTCCGGGTGCTCCAGTTTCCCCCACAGTCCAAAGACATGCAGGTTAGGCTAATTGGTGGCTTGAAATTGACTGTAAGTGTGAATGGTTGTTTGTCTGTATGTGTCAGCCCTGCGATGACCTGGTGACTTGTTCAGAGTGTACCCTGCCTCTTGCCCATAGTCAGCTGGGATAGGCTCCAGCTTGCCTGCAACCCTGCACAGGATAAGTGGTTACAGATAATGGATGGATTGTTCAACTGGTAGATCATGGAAAACATATTCTATGTACTGATCACTAAAGGAGTCTCGAAAATATGGTTTGGTGGCTGTCTGTCTGCAGCAGAAGCAGATTATATTCAAAAACACTGAAACCACATTAGCAGTGAAGTATTGACCACTGATTAAGAAAAACTGTTGGTGACATATTTCTTTACTCATATACAGTACTGATACAGTATATCCTTCATGAAGTGTATTGACAGAAAACACACATTATTAAAAAAAAATCTGACTGAAAAGCTTGCAGACAAGGACTATTTGCCCAACAAATCTATAAACATATTACAATGCTCTTCAAGCTAATGCTGTGGTTAATTAGATACCTTTTACCTGTATGAAGTGGATTAATGTTGTAGGGTATTTGTGTTTACCTAAATTGGTCAACTAATAGAATGATAATGATGCTATACAAATTGATACACATTTGCATTGGTGACTCTATATTAACTGAAAACCATCTTGCAAGCAAATCCTTCAGCACACTGTGCATCACAAAAATACAACAGACCTGATCAGAGAACCTGATCACATGGTGAGTCTGTCTGGGGCTCTTTTAAAGACCAGGGTGTGGGTAGATTATATTTCATTAAATCCTACAAATAGATTGTCACTCAACACAACTGTGCAGGTTTTATGGCTTCTTTTGAAATTTTAGCCATTGTATAAGGTAGACAAGTAGTTATTACATGTAAAAGCCATTTGCACTGTATAATGTGAAAATTTTGTTCGTGTCAGTATGGTGCCCTTTTATTTTGCATATTACTTTGTTTCCTAGATAATAGCTTTTAAAAAACTAATTTGAGACAACTCTTTGCTGTATATATTAAATAAAGTTAAACTCAAAAGAACTTGAATCCTCTTTCTCCTAATATGTTGGTTAAGGAAAAAATACAGCTCATGTCTGACAGATAGGAAAACATTTACTCGATAAATCTTAGAATTTTCCATCCAAAATGTAACAAATATTATCAAAGAGAGAGAGAGAGAGAGAGAGTGTCTGATCATAGTGTCTAGAAATATGCACTAGTTAACTCACGCACACACGCACACACACACAGCACAGCACATCCATCAGGCTACCATGCCTGACAACAAGGCACTCAATTAAGTCTCATCTTATTTTAAAAAGAAGACAATGACAGAGAACATTCCTCTTCGATGCTTTTATTTTCTCTCAGCACCAATCTCTCTCCAAAAATGTCCTCTTTTTGGTTTCATTCTTTTCGTCTCCATAATCAGATGCACAAACAAATGTATCTCCTTTTTATTCTTTGAAAGAAAACGGTTTGATTGATGAGAAATTACTGTTATAATCAAGGTTATTTATGCTTCCTCTCACCAGCTCTACTTTCTCTCTCTCACACACACACACACACACACACACACACACACACACACACACACACACACACACACTATTTCTCACATACTACATCCTCAGGCAATTTCCTTTTGTTTGCATATGAAGTAGAATAAAATGAAAACCACAGAACTATATAGAACATTGTCTCTTCTTTACAATTCATCCACAGATCTGCTTTCCAACCATTCATCATTTGCTTCTTATTTTGTCTTCAGCTAATAGCTGATTTAGAACGTTTGTGCTCCCACAGTATTTTTATTATGATTTTGTGTGTGTGTGTGTGTGTGTGTGTGTGTGTGTGTGTGTTCATGCACTTGTGTATTAGTGAACACATTGCCTTGGGGGAAAACAACTTCAGATACAAGGATACAGCACTACTAATTGTCTAGTAGCCTGTATACTAGTGATGCAACATATCTTTAATATCAGATTGAGCTAAATTCCTGAGAAGAGTCTTTTTGGGCCAATAGATTGTCACCCAAAAACAGCACCAATGCTAGACTCTTCATCTCATCTCATTATCTCTAGCCGCTTTATCCTGTTCTACAGGGTCACAGGCAAGCTGGAGCCTATCCCAGCTGACTACGGGCAAAAGGCGGGGTACACCCTGGACAAGTCACCAGGTCATCACAGGGCTGACACAGAGACACAGACAACCATTCACACTCACATTCACACCTACGGTCAATTTAGAGCATACATGTCAACCTATACGGAATGTCCGTATTTTATACGGATTTTATTCAATAAACGTAGTATACGGGCGTAAAAATAAAGTTATACGGATTCTTTAAAAAAAACTTCAATATTTATTTAGAGCTATAATAAATTCCCATGATGATAAAAGAGCGCATAACATTTACAAACGTACTGTACACCACAGAAAGCACAAACAGCCAGTAAAGAGTCTTATGAAATCGCACGTTATCTTGTGGTAGCAAGACTTCGTTCCACTTTTGATCATGCGCACACCACATTGCGAGAATCCCGCCAACCGGGAAGTAACATTTTGTCTGAAACGTGTATTTCCACTTGAGCGACTTTCAATAGCGACTGAAAAGATTCTGAATGGGCACTCCGGCAAGATCAACACAGGCACTTGCTGTGACATGCAGCCTAGTGAGGTATTGGTGCAGACTGCTAAAAAAGTTGTCATGGAGTACAATTCAGAACATTAGAGTGACACTTTGTGTTTTTGTCAAACATTGGAGTTTGTATTCATTCTGAAGGTTTATTGTTATTAATATTGAATAAAAAGTAACTTGGATATATCATTGTTAATTATCATTCAAATTTTAGGTAAATTATTTTAATTTACATTTTATACGGATTTTATAAGGGACATACGAATTTTGGAGGTTGGTTATACATGTTTGATTGACCAAAGGTTGACATGTATGTTAGAGTCGCCAGTTAACCTAACCTGCATGTCTTTGGACTGTGGGGGAAACCGGAGCACCCGGAGGAAACCCACGTGGACATGGGGAGAACATGCAAACTCCACACAGAAAGGCCCTCGCCGGCCACGGGGCTTGAACCCGGACCTTCTTGCTGTGAGGTGACAGCGCTAACCGTGCCGCCCGTTAGACTCTTCATATGATTTTAAAATTGTACCAGTCTTGTAGTCGAGTCACTAATCCTTGAGTCCAATCTCGAGTCCCTAGTGTTCAAGTCCGAGTCAAGTCCAAGTCATTCAAGAAAATTTTGAGTCAAGTCCACTATTGATCTGAGTTGAGTCCAAGTCAAGTCCAAGAACGAGACTCCAATTGCACCATTTGACAGTGGCTTTTTCTGCCTTTATGTAGGCATATCAGGTGGAAATTCAAATTCCTTTCCAAATTGCTTGAAACTGCTCTCATTTAATTCAGAATTGAATGCAGAACAACATACTTTTTTAACAGAATTAAAATATGTTTATCCATTCTTGAGATATTACAACTCAAAGATTGAAAAAATGGATTAATTTTTAGAAAATTGCCATAATATTATGTATTAGGATAACATGGTCCAAAATGGGCCTCATTAACAAATGAGATCAAATGTTTTTTCTTAATAACTTTTTTATTTTTCAAGATATTTACAATGAAATTGGCAGGCACATACTAGTAGATAGTTGCACACTGAATACAAAGTTAAAAAATTTGTAAAAACAAATTATGCAAATTAGTATGTAATTAGTACTAATTATGCTAATTAGGTAAAGCTGTTAAAACATATCTGTTTAGTCAAGCCTTTTGTTAATGGTGTTTATGAGGTAAAGGAGTAGATCTGGAGGGTCCTCAGACATAGAGTGTTTTGGTAAACTGGGATGTATGGATGCTGTCAGTCCCCAGTCACTTGCTCACTCGAGTTTGTTGACGGTGTAGTGGCTGGCTGCTTTATGCCCCGGGGCTCCCTCATGCCTGTGTTACCTCCTGGCTCTCCCCTTTTAGTTATGCTGTCATAGTTAGTTGCCAGAGTCCCTGCTTGTACTCAGTGCAATATGTATACTGTCCCTACTTATTCAGGTGACATTGGGCATACCTAACAACCTGTGTTTTCTCTCCCCCCCGCCCCCCCAAATCTGTCCCTCTGAGTTACATGTCAGTCCTGGTATCGAGATGCTGACCTCTTCTGCTCCTCGGACCTGCCTGATCCATTCTGGTGCCCTGTGTCTAGTTGGAGTCTCATTGCATCACTCCTGTGGAGGGCGGCCCCATGTGGACAGTTGGGGGTCGCGCCTGGAGGACGCTCTGGACTCTTGCAGTGGTGCTTTTGTGGCTGGGGACTGCAGTTGGCTTGCTGACTTTGGGACTGCAGTTGACTTGCTGACTTTGGGACTGCGGTTGTTGTGGGTGGTTTTGCACTCGGGTTTCTGTCGGTGGGGGGTTTGTGGCATCAATGAGGCTGGCTTTGTGTTAGGACTGTTGATGTTGTGGTTGTGTTGTCTGTTGTTGCCCAGGTGAGGATGGGTTCCCTTTTGGGTCTGGTTCCTCTCAAGGTTTCTTCCTCATGTCGTCTGGGGGTGGTTCCTTGCCGCCGTCGCCACGGGCGTGCTCATTGGGGATGAAATTGGCTTGTATTTTGGGTCATTCAAATTCTGTAAAGCTGCTTTGCGACAGTGTTTATTGTTAAAAGCACTATACAAATAGACTTGACTTGACTTAATTCGGTACACTCTCTTCTTTAAAGTTTCACCAAATGGCTTTATTTTGCAATATAAAGCTGATCTTAACTCTCATTTATACATCACAAAGAAGGAAAAATCAATGTTAATTACAATTACAAATTACAAATACAATTATGAAATATGCATAAATAAGCACTGAATGTCATTCACATCTACCATTATCTATCAAAATAAACAAGAGTGCTTTGAGAGCACAATATCCCCCATGGGCAACTATGCCATAACTCTGGTAAAATGCAACTGAACTGAACAAAATTGCAACATGTATATTACCAACATATAACAAAACATCCTGTCAAGTTTTGTGAAATTCCTCCAAAAATTGTGAGAGTTGATTTCAGAAAGTGAGTACTTTTTCTGGGATGGATGGACGGATGGATGGACGGACATCACCATGACATAATCCCCCTTCGGGCCTTTTGGCCAGTGGAGGATAAAAATTGTGAGGGAAGTTGATTTCAGAAAGCAAGCACACCTTGATGAAATTGCCAAAGTATGGTACAAGTTTGTTAATAATCAAGGGCATAACTCTGGTAAAATTTTCCCAAATTAAACGAAATTTCAATATGCATATAATTATCATATAACAAAGCCTTTTGCCAAGTTTGGTGAAATTCCTCCACAAATTGTGAGAGGAGTTGATTTCAGAAGAACGTACACCCTCATGAAATTGTCAAAGTTGTTTAATCAAGGATCAAAACTCTGGTAAAATTTTCACAAACAAAATTAAATTGCAATATTACCGTCATATAACAAGGCCTTTTGCCAAGTTTCGAGAAATTCATCCAAAAACTGTGAGAGGAGTTGATATTAGAAGGCAAGCACACCTTCATGAAATTGTGAAAGTACAAGGTTGTTAATCAAGGGCCACAACTCTGGTAAAATGCGGCTGAATTTAATGAAGTTACAATATGCATAGTACCGATATATAACAATGCCTCTTGTCAAGTTTCGTGAAATTCTTCCAAAAATTGCGAGAGGAGTTGATTTCAGAAGGAAAACATACTCTCATGAAACTGTCAAAGTATAATTTTGTAAATCAAGGGCTGTAACTCTGGTAAAATGTGACCAAATTTAACGAAATTACAATATGTATATTACCGACATATAGTGGCGGCTGCTGGTTTTTAAAACAAGGGAAGCCCATTTTACGCATTCATCGTAAAACCTGTAGGCCGGATATCAAAGCATAGAAAGGTGTGCCCCATTAGCATAGTGAACTAGATAACCCCACCTAGTGGCAGAAAGTATTTTTGCTTGTACATTTCATGTTATAGTCTGGCTTGCCAGGCTAGTGCCTCATATCCTTAATCAAAAATATCAAACATCCAAAAATCACCGGCTATTCAACGAAGAGCCTTGAACATTATACCCTGATATGCAACACAGAGTCTTTAACACAACACCCAGCTGTGAAACACATCCTTGAACATCTTCTGCAACACAGTCTGGAAATTCATAACCAGGTAGGCTATGCAACACACAGAACCTTGAATATTATACCCAGGTATAACCTATAACACAGAGCCCACCATTCTCTTAACATTACTGAACAATATACACACTTCAGATTCATGAACATTATATGATGCACACTATTTATACACAAATTCTGCCCTCCGCTCCTTTTCCAGAAAATGGTCTGTGATCCTGTCATACCAGCTGGTTGTGCTTTCCAGAGACTTCACCAATTTCTTCTCAATGGCCAGCAGAGCAAGACTACTTAAACGGTGTTGGCCCATTGTATTTCGAGTGAAAGACTTCACTCTTTTTAAACAAGAGAAGCTACTCTCTACTCCAGCTGATGTGGTGCCAATAGTTGCAACTAAAGACAGCAGCTTGTATAGCTGGGGCATTGAACTGTCCAGCTCCATGTCTTTGAAAAACAACAGAGAATCACTCAGCTTGCCCAGAGTGCCCTGCAAGTCAGTGTTTTTGTACCAAACCTGCAGCTCAGACCGTAGTCTCCCTATATCAAAAAAATGACCATACATTTTCTCAACACTGATCATGCTTACTGTGTTCCTCGCCGACGCCGAAGTACAGCGACCGCCCTCCTCATGTCTTTCAAACACCACCTCCAATAATCCTTTATCAGCCTGGCTTCTTGGCCCTCACAATGTCCCATTTACCCCAGAGACATCAATGAGAAGAAACACTTATATGAAAAGAAATTCGGACAGCACTTTGGCACACAACTACACTTTCTCGACATCTGCTAGGGACTGACTGATCATGCTTACCGTGTTCCTTGCTGAAGTACAGCGATCGCCCTCCTTATGTCTTTCAAACACCACCTCCAATAATCCTTTATCAGCCCAGCTTCTTGGCCCTCCCAATGTCCCGTTTACCCCCAGAGATACCCGGCTTCCCTGGAAGTGACGATTTTGTCAATCTTAACCAATAACAACTAGCCAAAATTGGCTGTTCAGAGCCGTCTCGTAGACTGCAACGGATACCCGGCTGTCAGCAAAGGTGATTCTCGTAGCGAACTGCAAGTTCGTCAGACATCACTCAAATAAGTTACAGGATGACATAGGGATAGTTATGAACGTAAATACAATCTTGGGCGTATATTATGTTCATCTCATTATCTCTAGCCGCTTTATCTTTATCCTGTTCTACAGGGTCGCAGACAAGCTGGAGCCTATCCCAGCTGACTACGGGCAAAAGGCGGGGTACACCCTGGACAAGTCGCCAGGTCATCACAGGGCTGACACATAGACACAGACAACCATTCACACTCACACCTACGGTCAATTTAGAGTCACCAGTTAACCTAACTTGCATGTCTTTGGACTGTGGGGGAAACCGGAGCACCCGGAGGAAACCCACGCGGACAACATGCAAACTCTGCACAGAAAGGCCCTCGCTGGCCACGGGGCTCGAACCCGGACCTTCTTGCTGTGAGGCGACAGCGCTAACCACTACACCACCGTGCCGCCATATATTATGTTATGCAAGTTATTGTTTTAATGAGAATTCAACGTTGTAGACACTGCAGTTTGGGGAGTGAATTTTAGGGGAAGTTCGGCTTCCCTTGTTGTCTCTGAGAAATCGCCCCTGCCGACATATAACAAAGAATCCTGCCAAGTTTCGTGAAATTCCTCCGAAAATTGTGAGAGGAGATGATTTCAGAAGGTGAGCACCCTTCCCGGGATGGACGAACAGGCAGACATCGCAATGACATCATCCCATTTTGGGCCTTTCAGCCAGCGGGGATAAAAAGTAATAGAAGACTTTTTTAATACCCTCTTTGTGCTCTGTAGGGCTTTGTATTTCTAAGTAGGGCCTACTAGTGTTTATATGAAAGAATATAAATGACAATATTCACAGCTTTCAAGGCTAACCTCGAAAAAACTGCATGAACCGCATCCAATAAACAATTAAAATTAATTGAATTGAAATTGACACGCGTTTCTGACTTCCGATTTTTTTAAAAAATATATCATTCTGACCACTAAAATCTCCATATTTTTAATCAAAAACAACTACAGTTATATTTTAAAATAGTTATTTATTTACATGAATCAGTTTGATTTTTAAAAAATAAGTAGGTAAAGCAATGAAAACTCACTTCAAAGACTCCAGTGAATTATAACATCAAAACTAGCTGACGGAAAATTTTGCTGAATACTGAATCAGAAACAGTGAAAGCTAGAGAACATCCTTATAAAAGTTATCTGATTGATATTCATGAGTAATCCAGTTGGAAACCGATCAGAAGAGAGAGAGCCTGACCACTTTTCCGTGACTCAAAAAACACCGGCAGTTTCCCGATGTCCCGCGAGCTGAGCGTGCACTCTGTTGTACCAACTTCAACCTGCTGTTACTCCCAAAGTACTGAACAGATCTTAATGAGATAAATTTCTTTGGAAAGCAGAAATTATAAACTTTTTAATGATAGTATTCAGAATAGAAAATATTCAAGAGTTAAGCAATAACAAATTTGAAAACTTAAATGAACATCTGCATGCACAATTTTCACAGCACTGCCAGCAAGCATCTGATATGCCTACTTTATGTGAAACCATTAACGGAGCACACACAAGAGTCTATCTGATGCACACGCCAAGGCATGCAGGTGTGACAATCTTGCATGAAATTCATGCAAAAATTAATGTGGATATAAATATCTTATGCCAAGATATTATGGCATGTTACAAAAAATAAAGAAAAGATCAGAGTCCTTGTCTCCAATTTGCGAGTCTGAATGCAGTTAATGCACGAGTCCGAGTCCAAGTCTGAGTCATCAGTGCTCAAGTACAAGTCAAGTCACGAGTCCTTAAAATTAGGGCACGAGTCGGACTCAAGTCCGAGTCCTGGACTCGAGTAATACAAGCCTGAATTGTACAAAACATTTCAGATATACTGCATAATGTACTACTGCAATCCTAGATCAAATGGTTACATCAACATTACATAATATGGCATTTAGCAGATGCTCCTATCCAGAGCGACATACAAGTGCAAAAGTCAGGAACAAGAAGTGCTGAACTTCTACACAGGAAAGTTCTAGTGCCAACTGAACAAGTGACAGAATAATACTTTGTGTAAGATTCTGTTGAAGTACCAATACTCAAACACCCAAGGAAGCAAATCAACCATACAAATGACCTGATAAAGAGAAAAAACTCCAACAATTAACCCCAGGCTAGACAGTACACAGCCTGGGTTGATCTAGACCAATACTCAGTTATACAGTGGGCAGGGAAGCAGGGGAAACCTCTAGAACCCATAAGCGCTCTTTATCTTATCCTGCTGGGGGAACACATAGTGATGCACATACAGTGTCTTGCAAAAGTATTCATCCTTCTTGGTGTTTGTCCTGTTTTGTCACATTACAAGCTGAAATTAAAATTGATTTTTGGGTGGTTAGCACCATTTGATTTACACAACATACTTGCACTTTAAAGGTGCAAATTGTTGTTTTATTGTGACACAAACAATAATTATGATGAAAAAACAGAAATCCGGAGTGTGCATAGATATTCACTCCCTTTTGTATGAAACTCCTAAATAAGAGCTGGTCCAACCAATTCACTTCATAAGTCACATAATTAGTTGATTAAGATCCACCTGTGTGCAGTCAAAGTGTCACATGATCTGTCACATGATGTCTGTAAATAAACCTGTTCTGGAAGGACCCTGACTCTGCAACACTACAAAGCAAGCAACATAAAAAACCAAGGAGCACTCCAAACAGGTCAGAGACAAAGTTGTGAAGAAGTATAGATCAGGGTTGGGTTCTAAAAAATATCCCAACTTTGAATTTCCCATGGAGCACCATTAAATCCATTCTAGCAAAATGGAAAGAATATGTCACCACTAAAAACCTGTCAAGAGAAGGCCGCTCACCAAAACTCACAGACCAGACAAGGAGGGCATTAATCAGAGATGCAACAAGACACCAAAGATAACACTGAAAGACCTGCAAAGATCCACAGTGGAGATGGGAGTATCTGTCCATAGGACCACTTTAAGCCATACATTCCACAGAGTGGGGCTTTATGAAAGAGTGGCCAGAAAAAAATCACTGCTTAAGAAAACACGTTTGGAGTTTGTCCAACAGCATGTGGCAGACTCCCCAAACACATGGAAGAAGATTCTCTGGTCAAATGAGACTAAGATCGATCTTTTTGGCCATCATGGGAAATACCATGTGTGATGCAACCCGAACACCCTGAGAACACCATTCCTACAGTGAAGCATGGTGGTGGCAGCATCATGCTGTGGGGATATTTTTCATCTGCAGGGACAGGAAAGCTGGTCAGGACTGAATGAAAGATGGATGACACTAAATACAAGGCAATTCTGGAGGAAAACCTGTTTGAGTCAGCCAGAGTTTTGAGACTAGGATGAAGGTTCACATTTCAGCAGGACAATGACCTTAAACATACTGCTAAAGCTATACTGGAGTGGGTTAAAGGAAAAGAAAGCCCATGGTTAAAATACAGTTATGAAGATAGATTATGATATAAACTAACAATTCATGCGAATAATTGAAAATAAGGGGCTCACACAACTAAGATATCCATCTCTGAAAGTCAGTTTCTATGCAGAATTCCCCCATCACGGACCATTTTATGGATGCTGCCATTGGAAATATTTTAACCAATGAGAAAAATCCCCCCGGTCGTTTCCGGCAATGCTCCAATGTCATTTGGGCGCAAGACACGGAAACTCCGCATAGCAAGTAAGACTAGAAGCTGCCCCTGGCTGAAGATTATTTCATTAAAAGTTTATATGAAAAAAAATTGAAATTCCATTTCTCTAACAAAAACGTGGCAGGGGAAAGATAATACTGATGTCGCTGATAAACAGTGAGGGAAGAGTGAACAGCTGATGTACTCCTATGTGACTGAATGGGGGAAAGCAACTTTTCATATTTATATGCTGGTACAAGTACTGACATGACAGCCTCATTCTGCAGACTGTAACTTTGCTAGACTACCTACAAACAGATCTGAATACAATCTGACTTACTAAATCTGTCGAAGAGGCAAGTGCGTGAGTTTTTCCACGTTCTTGGCAGCATAAGCACTCGTTAGCATGCTTAGCATGCTTTCGACTCATTTATAAAAAAAAACTTCCTCATCAAGACGTCACCAGGCTAGCCTACTGTAATTACCATGGCAGACAGTCCAACCCCCATGGCAACGCAGAAAGAGGGTAAACAAACGCTGCTTTACTATACAAGATTTATGTGAACATTATAGGAGGATGCAACAATGGCAGAAGTGAAAAAAATAGCCTGCATCAATTCCCAAAGGACAAAAAGGTAAGAAGGTAATGGATAAATGCCATTTGCCACACAGGGATAGACCTCTCATAGGCTGACTGGAATGGTCCTTCGGGTGCAAAAACAGCACATTCGCAGCTCGTATGCTCGGAACATTTCGAAAAAAACTGTTTCACTCAAACAACTCGGATGTACCGGGCATTAGGAATACTGTATAAGCCAGCACTGAATCCAGATGCGGTTCCCACAATCTTCGGCCAAAAAGCGGACAATACAAACGAGACAACATGGTCAGTAGTCCATAAAAGAGAAGTTCAAAGGGTAAGAAAACACTTTATGGCTTCCCTAACTTTTTATTAAGCATGATACGTTATTTTGAGTTCCTTTGGGCATAAACATAATTGCTGATGTAGCTAAGCAGCTTCATGTTTGTTGTATGATGGGTGCCTTGCTTTGATTTGGTGTTGTCAAAAAAGCCTTGGTAATGACTACCTAAAATAACTCTATAAATATTGTTCACTTGTGTGTAACCAATTGATATGGTAATGCTTGTTTATCATGATCATCATCACTATTCGTGTCATTTTCCGAAATACTCGAGGAAGTCAGTGAAGAAATGTCGCTGGTGTTATGGTCCATTTTCTTGAATGTGGCTGTGTACTGTAAGTGATGTCACACTTTACGGAAACCATTTGGAAAGCAGCTCGGGTGTTTCCAGCAATATTTCTGCCTTTTTCTGTACAAGTGTGATATAACACATAGTTTCAGCCTCATTTTACAGGTAAAAAGTTTGGGTTTGTCCGTAAGTCAGGGTTGCATCTCATTAATACACTATTTCAGATGTATAGTGAAAAAAATTGACATTGTCATCTTAGTAGACCTTTCACTTTGCCCCTTCAGTACTGAAGAGCGACACTCAGCCTTGCACCCAAATGATATCACGCATCGCCCTTCCAACAGGCAACATGGTAGCCTACTGGTGGCATTAGAGCAGTGATACAAAAACGCTCACAACTTTCTCATAAATGGTCAAACATGCCTGAAACTTTTCTTACAGGCTCTCAATATTGCAAGCTACCAACCCATGCATGTATTTACATTACATTTTCCATTCCTTTAAAGGGAAACATTTAAATGTCTTGGAATGGCCTAATGAAAGCCCAGACCTCAGTCCAATTGAGAATCTGTGGCATAACTTGAAGATTGCTGTACACAAACGCAACCCATCTAACTTGAAGGAGTTGGAGCAGTTTTGCCTTGAGGAATGGGCAAAACTCCCAGTAGCTAGATGTGCTAAGTTAATAGAGACATACCCCAAGAGACTTGCAGCTGTAGTTGCAGCAAAAGGTGGTTCTATAAAGTATTGATTTTGGGGGTGAATACCTATGCACTTTCCATATTTCTGTTTTTTTCATCTTAATTATTGTTTGTGTCACAATAAAACAGCATTTTGCACATTTAAAGTGGTAGGCATGTTGTGTAAATCAATTGGTGCTAACCCCCCAAAAATCAATTTTAATTCCATTGTGTAATGCAGCAAAACAGGACAAACGCCAAGAGGGATGAATAATTCTGCAAGACACTGTATATGTTAAAAACAAACAAACAAACAAACAAACAAAAAAAACCTTGCTTGGATTGTAATTACACTGTTCATACCATTGCAATAGCATGTATATAAAAATAACTACAAAAACATTCTCTATAATTGCTACCAATTTATTTCCCCAGGCTGCACATTTTCTATTCACCATTGATATATCATGGCATCATAATAATTTATAAATCTATAAAACTGTCAGATTTAATTTAGGTTTTCTATTCAAAATCAAACCTTAGGTAAAACTGATCTGTCCCCTTGCAGAGTCACGACAAATATTCTGCTGATTCTTGTTTGGCATATAGTAAAAAACAACAACAACAACAAATAATATATATATACACACACAGTTTTACAGTAATTTATTGGCAACATGATAAACAACTGTATATTATATTTACACTAAAATACTGCAATATGTTACCTATAGTATAAAATAACACATAATCCAGGATATTTGCTTATTTTTTACTCATGCTGAAAAAAAAATGACTTGCAATTTATACAGGACACAACTGAGCTGAAGGTTAAGGGTTTTGCTCAAGGACCCAACCATGCAGTTTGGTGGTGCTGGGATTTAAACACATGACCTTCTGAGCTGTAACTCAACACTGTAACAACTGTTCCACTGCAATTAACTCACAACTGTTGCCAGTGAATTTTTTTTTACAGAACATGAGACAACACCTATTGTATGCACCAAAGCATTTCCATGACATTAATGCCCCCAAACTCTTCTGCACAATATTTCTAGAAATGCTATGTAGATTAATTCTGATAGTAATGGGACTTTTTCGCTCTGACCAGACCAATAACCAGAGCCTACACTAATACAATTTGAGTGGAGTGCTTCTTCTTGTGCTTTAATCTGCTTGTAGAGAAGTGATCCAATCCAATTACTCATACAGTATTACATAAGACTGACTAGATCAACAACACAGATTCTTCTTCTTTCCACAGCGAATCATCTGCCCAATTTATGATCTGCATATTTGATTTGGCTTAGGTTTTACACCGGATGCGCTTCCTGATGCAACCCTCCCCAATCTATCTGGGCTTGGGAGCGATACTAAGTATGCACTGGCTTGTGCAACCCCAGTGGCTGGGTGTTTTATCTAATCTGCATGTCTTTAAACTGTGGGAGGAAAAGGTCAAGTGTCTTGAAATACTGCTGTTGTACTGAAATGATTGATGTCTCATACCTGACAAGATGTGTAAAGCTGTGTTCACACTGATACACATCATACAAAGTTTATCTCAAATAAAATAAAACCAAGTTGATCTTATTGTGCTGTATTCTTGTTGACGCCTGAAAAATCCTTTCTAGTTAATGAACCAAGCTGCTGTGCATCTCACAACTATTTACTACCTCTGACTGGTGATTTGCATCATTGTGGACCATCGAGGCCCATTTATTGCCAAAGCAATCAAAATATCTATTTACTGAGGATGGTGCAGATGCAGGGTGAAGAACTACAAAAAGCCACATTATAACTGCTGTAATTCTCTCTCAGTCCATCTCTCTCTTTTTTTTTTTTACTTGTCTGAATATGGTGTGAGATGAGGGTCAATGTAAAGGATCCAAACAGGTCTGAGAAATATCAGAAAGTCACATATACTATGCGTACACATGCATTCAAGGGTACAGGCTACTACAGGCTTAAATACTGATAGTGGGAGACATAAACAGAGAGTTGCCTGAGTGAGAGTCATAAACACACTAAAGCTTCATATGTTAAGTCAACCCAGCAGGTACAAATACATTGCCCAGCTGGTAAGCATGAGAAAACTAATTGATATAACTTGCTAAAATTTGATAAATATTTAATTGGGGAAAGTGTTCAGGAACTGTGGATAAACAGTGACAGGAAAAAATATTCAACCTCACTCTACAGTTTATATGCTTTTCAGTCTCAGTCTTATTGCCATTACTATATTTTAATAATTTTATTACAGTTTTATAATATTAATTTGGAGTCAGGAATGCCACAACTGTTTAATTAGAACAATATGATGGTTATAGTGCCATGCTCTTGAGACAGGGATTGTGGAGATACAGAGTATTTAGTCAGTCACCAATTGTGCAAGTTCTCCCACTTAAAAAGATGAGAGAGGCCTGTAATTTTCATCATAGGTATACCTCAACTATGAGAGACAAAATGAGAAAAAAAAATCCAGAAAATCACATTGTCTGATTTTTAAAGAATTTATTTGCAAATTATGGTGGAAAATAAGTATTTGGTCAATAACAAAAGTTCATCTCAATACTTTGTTATATACCCTTTGTTGGCAATGACAGAGGTAAAACGTTTTCTGTAAGTCTTCACAAGGTTTTCACACACTGTTGCTGGTATTTTGGTCCATTCCTCCATGCAGATCTCCTCTAGAGCAGTGATGTTTTGGGGCTGTCGCTGGGCAACACGGACTTTCAACTCCCTCCAAAGATTTTGTATGGGGTTGAGATCTGGAGACTGGCTAGGCCACTCCAGGACCTTGAAATGCTTCTTATGAAGCCACTCCTTCATTGCCCAGGCAGTGTGTTTGGGATCATTGTCATGCTGAAAGACCCAGCCATGTTTCATCTTTAATGCCCTTGCTGATGGAAGGAGGTTTTCACTCAAAATCTCACGATACATGGCCCCATTCATTCTTTCCTTTACAGGGATCAGTCGTCCTGGTCCCTTTGCAGAAAAACAGCCCCAAAGCACGATGTTTCCACCCCCATGCTTCACAGTAGGTATGGTGTTCTTTGGATGCAACTCAACATTCTTTCTCCTCCAAACACGACAAGTTGAGTTTTTACCAAAAAGTTGTATTTTGGTTTCATCTGACCATATGACATTCTCCCAATCCTCTTCTGGATCATCCAAATGCTCTCTAGTAAACTCCAGACGGGCCTGGACATGTACTGGCTTAAGCAGGGGGACACGTCTGGCACTGCAGGATTTGAGTCCCTGGTGGCATAGTGTGTTACTGATGGTAGCCTTTGTTACTTTGGTCCCAGATCTCTGCAGGTCATTCACTAGGTCCCCCTGTGTGGTTCTGGGATTTTTGCTCACCGTTCTTGTGATCATTTTGACCCCATGGGGTGAGATCTTGTGTGGAGCCCCAGATCGAGGGAGATTATCAGTGATCTTGTATGCCTTCCATTTTCTAATAATTGCTCCCACAGTTGATTTCTTCACACCAAGCTGCTTACCTATTGCAGATTCAGTCTTCCCAGCCTGGTGCAGGTCTACAATTTTGTTTCTGGTGTCCTTTGACAGCTCTTTGGTCTTGGCCATAGTGGAGTTTGGAGTGTGACTGTTTGAGGTTGTGGACAGGTGTCTTTTATACTGATAACGAGTTCAAACAGGTGCCATTAATACAGGCAACGAGTGGAGGACAGAGGAGCCTCTTAAAGAAGAAGTTACAGGTCTGTGAGAGCCAGAAATCTTGCTTGTTTGTAGGTGACCAAATACTTATTTTACCGAGGAATTTACCAATTAATTCATTAAATATCCTACAATGTGATTTCCTGGATTCTTTCCCCCCATTCTGTCTCTCATAGTTGAAGTGTACCTATGATGAAAATCACAGGCCTCTCTCATCTTTTTAAGTGGGAGAACTTGCACAATTGGTGGCTGACTAAATACTTTTTTGCCCCACTGTATGAGTGGATGGAAAGGAGTGGAAGGTAAATGAGGGGGTGAAGGAGAGTAGATAAGAAGCAATTGAAAATAGGAGGAAAGTGTTTGCAGAATTAAGGTATTCTAAGCAAATTAAACATATGGGATTATTTTCTCTTTGAATGCATAAGAGGAAATTCCATCATCCTACTTCTGAAGACAAGATTGAGAGGCTATATAAGTAAAAACTTATATCCATCCATTATCCATAACTTATCCTGTGCAGGCTTCCAGGCAAGCTGGAGCCTATCCCAGCTGACTATGGGCGAGAGGCGGGGTACACCCTGGACAAGTTGCCAGATCATTGCAGAGCTGACACATAGAGACAAACAGCCATTCACACCTACAGTCAATTTAGAGCCACCAATTAGCCTAACCTGCATGTCTTTGGACTGTGGAGGAAACCAGAGCACCTGGAGGAAACACACACAGACATGGGGAGAACATGCAAACTCCACACAGGAAGGCCCCCATCAGCCACTGGGCTAAAACCCAGAACCTTCTTGCTGTGAGGTGACATTGCTAACCACTACACCACCGTGCCACCCTAAAAGCTTATATAGTTAGCATTTATACGAACGTGGAAAAGGAGCATTTCTTTTAAAAAAGGAAAGCCAAGAGCAGCTACTCTAGGTGGTGTTTACATTAGACCGTATCCGTCTCGTTTTCGTTGCGGATGCACTGTCCGTTCACATTAAAACGCCGGGAAACGACTCCACAGGCGGAACAACTTGAATTCGCCATGGCCCACGTACACTGTAAGCCCGGATAAGTTGAGTTTACTTAAAAAATTTGAGGAAAGTGGTTGCCTTAAAAAAATTAAGTAATGTATAATCAAAACTTGAGTGAATTAAACTTAAATGCTTGATGGGAATGGAATTGCTATTTTAAGTACAACACACTAGATACCAAGTTGATTTAACTTAAAATCTTTTGCTAAACCAATTGCTTTGTATAATCATTAAATGTAACATTAAGTTCATTACACTAAATGCCAAGTTGGTTTAATGCAATATAAATAGCAATATTAACTTTAATGAACAAAAAAAGAAAACAAATGTACATTCTTTTTCTCTTTTATTTTACTGTAGATAGCACATTTACAAAAAAAAAAGGAGCAGAAAAAAACAATCAAATCCTGGATTCACAAGACTGACAGCATGGTGTTCATCTTTCTTAATGGCAGGACTGAGAAAATATGCATATACTATATAAGATTTTCACTGACAGAAATATTTACTTTCAGAGAGAGAGGGAGAGAGAGACAGGAGGGCAGAGAGAGAGAGGATGGAAAAGGTAAGCAATAGTGATGAACTGACACACCAAAAACCTACTTAACCAAATAACATGTCCAAATAAATCCAAACAAATGACAGTAACTGGATCATTAACCCATGATATCACTGCCCACATCATCAGACAAAGTGAAAACAGCGCACAAACGGCAGCACACTTATCTAAAAGAGCAACATTAAAAACTAAGCACCTGATATCTGGAACAGCAGAATACTGTATCTGGAACAGTAGCATACAGTAGCATCTGGAACAGTAGCATAACTACTTGAAACCCCTTAGACTTCAAGCTGATTTTTCAGAGTCTGAATTTTGGGTGCCAGCTCACTTTTACCCAGGTTGAACATCACCTGCTGGACAAAGTAAAAAGTGTTTTTCATGTACGGTACTTTGGATAATCCAGGTATAGGGCGTACTGTATATCAGCCCAAAAAGGACACAGAAGGCCTGAGGAAAGTTGGGCAGCTCGTCCATCACCACACTGCCTTCCAGGATGATTCCTACTCTGGACGGGTTCAGCTGAGGACTTTCTTCATCAATGCAGAGGATTCCCACTGGAGTCTGACTGTATAAGTCCTTGCAAGTTGCATCCTGACAAGAGAAAGATTGACAGTACAGGACACAATCATACCAGTTAGATATTTAAAATGAAAAGCCTCAGAAAATAAGTGAACTGAATGTAATTATTGAAAGGACAATAAAGACTGGTCATATTTGGATCTGAGTGTTGCAAGTGCTAATTCCAAAACTGTCTGTTTGGTACCTTGGCAACTAAGGAAACTTAAAGGGGTTTGAGTGCACTTTTTGGAATAACCAAGATTTAACAAAAAACTTGGGCTAAAACATTTAATTAAACTTCCAATTAACTAAGCCATTTCGCTTTGTTTGATCCGAATAATGAACTAACCTAGCCCATTTCAGTTCATGGTCATCTCAAAATGCAACAGCACTTACCAAATTGAGTGAACAGTGATACACCAACGGACCGTCGCCTTCCTTTCTCTCTCCTTCTCCCTTGTGCTGCGCAACGTGGAAGACCGTGTTTTCTGTGCTGTCGGTTGGGTGTTCAATGCAGCTAACAGCTAGTGAGCACTTAGCTAATGGGGGAAGAACGTCAATTCTAACGTTAGCTATTTAATCGTACAATATATAATGATTAAACCTATGATATGGTTGTGCTGTATACTTACATTATCCGAAAAGTCTTCAAAAGTGTCCCATTCCAAATCCAGAGAGCTCTCCACAGTGACAAAAGCAACTTAGCCAACAGATGAAAATGACGTGAAATTGGTAAAATACCACCTGTAACTGTAAAACACGCGATTTCCACTGCTCTTAAAGTTAAAACAAACATTCCCACCGACAGTCAGGATCCAAAATACTAAGTTCAGAGAACAAACGTTGGATGAAGCTCACTCTGAATTTTACCAAACCTCACGTAACTGCTGCTGATCTGTGAAAGTTAAAATGGCGGCTTCACAACTCTGCGCAGATTAAAAAAGAGGTGTGGTCATGACTAAAACTTAGAATTTTAAGGCCATTCAACTTAAACTTATTAACACTTTTGACTATGTGTACAAATTAGTAGAATATACTTAATATTTTTTAGTAATGCAATCAAACTTAAATTTTTACGTACATTGTAATTAAAACATTTAATTAAATACAAAGTCCGGGCTTACAGTGTATTCAACCCAGTTCGTATCTGATCCGGTGCTGTGTAAACATTGAGATACGAGGAAACGCAGTGCTGAGCTCTAGCTGACGTCGTCATTGGACAACGTCACTGTGACATCCACCTTCCTGATTCGCTGGCGTTGTTCATGCCACGTTGGTCATGTGACGCGACTGCTGAAAAACGGTGCGGACTTCACTTCCTGCTATTGTTTCCGCCTTGTATCACCTTTTTGTTTTTCATTAAAGAGTATAAAAGTATGAATATAATGCTTTGCTTTGTCATTCTTAATGTTGTTCATGGTAAGATGCAAATACTGCCCATTGTGTAGTTATGATTGTCTTTAGGCTTGCCATCCTTCCACTTGCAAGTGGTGAGTGACTTGCGCATGTCTGATATGCACTGGGATCACACACACAGCGGCTCAGTCCCGAATCACTGCTCGTGCGCTTCACTCGCGCGCTTTGTGAGCTGCGCAGGGCCGGAGTGCGCTAGCCTGGCTAACGCGACTTCAAAGCTCTCCGAGCATTTGGTCTATTAAGCCAAACCGTTTCCCAGAGCCCGTGGTTGACCCGCCTCCCTGAAATGCCTCAGTTTGCTACTGGTCGAAGCCAGAAAAGGCTGTGACGAAGCTTAAACCAATCACATCACTCTTTCCTCTGACATATGTGACGCGACGGAAACTGCTTGAGTAACAGGAAGAAGATAAATACCTCCAGGGCTGCTCTTTGCTCCATTTTCAATGAGAACTTCCCGTTGAATGCTTTCAATACAGCATCTACCACTGTGTTAAAGGCTTGCCGCTGCTCCATGTTCGTGATGTGAATGAAGCGCTTCCGGCATAGATTCTGTAAACAATCTATGGCTTCCGGTCGCAGTTCTACTACGTCACTGCCTTGAACACGCCTCTACCCAGGGCCGTTGGAGATGCTCAAAGTTGATTGGTTCCCGATTTTTCGGGAGCTTGGAAATGCTGTAGATAGCCTGCCTGGCCAGACTAAGCTCGGAACAGCCCCTTGTGTTGCGTCACGCTTAGGATGGGCGGGCCCAGTCTAGGAGTGCGCACCCTCCAGAGGGCACTCGCTGTTCAGGGCGGAGTGATTTGGAGCGCAGCCACTGAGGAGGAAGCGCTGAGCCGCACTGACACATTTCAACTTACGTGCCATCTAATTAGTCATGTGATTAGCGTATCCGTGTATTGGCGTTGCTGTGTGCACGCGAATTGTGTATTGGCGTTGCTGTGTGCACGCGAATCGTTTTAAAAACGTTAATCTGATGATCCGCTGATACGGTCTAATGTAAACACTACCCTAGAAAGAAGAGATAAATGTTCTCCTCGTCACCTCCAAATGCTCCTATTGTCTCCTGCAGTCCAAAGACATGTGGATTAGGTAAACTGGCTACTCTAAAATTGCCCATAGGTGTGAATGGTTGTTTGTCTCTGTGTTAGCCCTGCGATTGATTGGCGACCTGCCCAGGTTTACCCTGTCTCTTGCCTGAAGTCATGTGGGATTGGCTCCAGCTTCCCCCGTGACCTTGACATAAAAGCAGTATAGATATCGGATGGATAGACAAAACCTGGAAAAGTTGTAGTAGCTTAGATCACTTTTCTGTCTATTGAATGCTGTAAAAAAAATCTGGCTAAATTATCAGCTACCTGATAGTTGTCCTGGTATTATCATCTCAAATTATCAGATTTCATTAAGGGCTGCCATTAAAAGCTGGCCTATATTTTGGAATATTCACCATGCTTTTAATACTGTATCTGTCATATTCCTTTTTCATCCAAATACTTGGGATAGTTTCACTGGACAATAAAAAAGCATTAGACAATGTAGAATGAGACTACCTTTTTGCCCTGAGGAGGTTCTAGTGACAGTTTTATCACATGGGTTTGTCTATTGTGCGCTGCATAGGGTTCAGGCGTCACAAACAATATATACACAAAGTTTCAAGATACTGTATGAACTTGACAAGGGATACAATGTCCACTGAGTCCTTTTTTTTTTTTTTAATTTCAGTCTCATAATAGAACTGAGTGGGGAATAGAGCTAAGCATTTCTTGTATGCAGATGACTTGTTACATTTTAGATCCCATATCATGCATAAATTATATTGTTGAATGATTTTGGTATATTCTTAGACTTAAGAATATTAAGTTGATATTTTCAAAGGGTTAATGTTTACCTATAAATTATCTAGCTGTGAAGATTCCTGATAATACTCATCCATTCCAATAAATCTAGGTTTAAATATTTAGGTATTAACATCACACACGTCTTTAGATGCCATTATAAAGATAACTTTGCTTCTCTTTTAACTAAACTTGAATCTGACTTGCTGCCAATGTTTTTACATTTTCCTGTTTTGAATGTAAATCTTTGTTTAATCAGATTGCACTCCACACAAGCACTCATTATTTTTGCCAAAGTAACAGAGGATTCTCAAAGAGTTTCTCCAGAGACTTAAAGCAGATATAAATCAAAACATAAAGCAAGTGTAATTGGCAACCAATCTACAATTTCTTTCCCACTGTATCCAGGCTCAGAAACTGGTGCAAGTCTAAAGCCTGTATGGCAAATGTCAGGAGTAGCGAGCTGAGGTGAAGTGAAGACCCAAGAGCAGACTTAGAAAACAGGCAGTGTAAGGAAAACTAGATAGAACTCGATGCCAACGGCGTTGATGGGGATGCCTCCGCCCGGTAGACTACACGCCTTATTAAGTTGTGATTTGGGAATGGACATTTGACCTCACAGTAATCGTGACCTGGTGAAATTACTTGTATCAGCCTTGGAGATATTGTGTTCACAAGGTTTTCGGACAGATATTTGACCTCACAGTGACCTTGACCTTAGACCTTTTGATCTCAAAATCTAATCAGTTTATCTTTGTCCCAAAATGCACAAATGGTGAAAGTTTGGTGAAATTCCTTTCATTCGCCTTGGAAATATTGTGTTCACAAGGTTTTCAGAGAGACATTTGACCTTACAGTGACCTCGACCTTAGACCTTTTGATCTCAAAATCTAATCAGTTTATCTTTGTCCCCAAATCCACAAATGATGAACGTTTGGTGAAATTAATTGTATTAGCCTTGGAGATATTGTGTTCACAAGGTTTTCGGACAGACATTTGACCTCACAGTGACCTTGCCCTTAAACCTTTTGATCTCAAAATCTAATCAGTTTATCTTTGTCCCTAAATGCACAAATGGTGAAAGTCTGGTGAAATTCCTTTCATTCACCTTGGAGATATTGTGTTCACAAGGTTTGCGGACAGACATTTGACCTCAAAGTGACCTTGACCTTAGACCTTTTGATCTCAAAATCTAATCAGTTCATGTTTGTCCCAAAGTGCACAAATGATGAAAGTTTGGTGAAATTCCTTTCATTAGCCTTTGAGATATCGCGTTCACAAGATTTCAGGATGGACGCACACACGGACGCACGCACAGACAGACGCACGCACAGATGGACAACCCGAAAACATAATGCCTCCTGCACCTTATGGTGGCGGAGGCATAAAAAAAAACTTATTTAATGAAGTAGATGGCAGAAAGGCAAAAAGGTACAGTAGGGCTCAGACAAAAATCGGTGGTCAAAAAACACAGAGGAGCAGGTAGACACGATCAGGGACAAAAAACAGGACAGAAAAATCTTCACAAAAACACAAGGAGAAATTTAGGCAGGGGGAATCAAGAAGACACAATACCAAGGAGCTGTAGCAAGGCAAGGAAAGTCTACAAGAGACAGTTTGGCAAATGGAGTAGCTCCAAACAGTTCTTAAAAAGCCCTGGCTGATGGGAGAGGAGTGGTAGCAGGTGTGGGAGTGCCGCTTCAGAAAATGGCCTTCAGCAAGGCAGGACTGAATTCCTGTCTTGGATCCAGCCTGGAAGTCCCACAATCTAAGGCATGGATGGACTGGATCGGACTGTGACAAACTGCTCTTCAAGCCCTAGCCACATCAACTCTGCCAATTAAGACACTATAATACACATTTAAACCTATGGTCACTTGCACTCTTAAAATTAACACTTTAAATGAAATTATACTTTCGTGATTCAGAGATCAACCTGGAGTAATCTTAAAAAAAAAGCTTCCACATTACTAATTAAATGGACTCTCTACATAACACTAAATATAACTTTTGTCAATAAGATTTATTCTGACAGTTTGAAATCTGCCAGTTCTTTTGATCTCACAGCATGTCATTCCCTAATCCCCTGATGAAATGTCCAGTCGACTATGTTTTAGAAATTTCACTCACTCACAAGGTTACAGTACATTTCAAATATCTACTCATTAATTATGTCTATAAATAGGACTGCTGTTGATAGGATAAAGGCTGATTGGGAAATGTGGACTGTGCATTGCAGAGACTCATATCGTCTCGTCTCATCTCATCTCGTCTCGTCTTCTTCTGCTTTATCCGGGACCGGGTCGCGGAGGCAGCAGTCTAAGCATGGAAGCCCAAACTTCCCTCTCCCCAGACACCTCGGTCAGCTCTTCGGGAAGAACACCGAGGCGTTCCCAGGCCAGCTGAGAGACATAGTCCCTCCAGCGTGTCCTGGGTCTTCCCCGGGGCCTCCTCCCGGGGGGACATGCCTGGAACACCTCCCCAGGGAGGCGTCCAGAAGGCATCCGAAAAAGATGCCCGAGCCACCTCAGCTGGTTCCTCTCGATGTGGAGGAGCAGCGGCTCTACTCCGAGCTCCTCCCAAGTGACTGTGCTTCTCACCCTATCTCTAAGGGAGCGCCCAGCCACCCTGTGAAGGAAACTCATTTCGGCCGCTTGTATCCGCTATCTTGTTCTTTCGGTCATTACCCAAAGCTCATGACCATAGAGACTCATATACAGGTTTCTATATTTATCTCTTTTGTCTGACTGGAAATGATGAAATTCAAGGTCCTCCACCATATTCCGTACACTTTATGGAGGCCAAGCTTTCTTCATCTTTGCTCATCATACCCTAAATCTGACAAAAGTTGCCTGAAAAGATGTCACATAAACATGGCAGACTTGACACACAAGTTTCGGTCGTGCTCCAGCAGACTACTGGTTTACTATATTTGATGCACTTTCTAAAATGGCCATCAAGCTGCGTGCTGAGATAGTGAAATTTCCATATATTGTGTCTCGGATGAAAATGAAAACCTAACACAGAGACAGCTTAATATAATTGCTTTCACATCTCTGCTAGTGCAAAGACAGATTCTTGTAAATTGGTAATCAGTTAGTCCACCTAGAGTAGCACAATGACTCCAATATCTCATGCTTTTATTACATTTGGAAAAGATGAAATATGTAGTTAGAGGATAACAAAAAAAAATCTGACCTATTTTCACACATTCAATCACTTCAATCACTCCTTATAGATTAATATTGTATATAGCCCCATGTGTGCTTGGGGTTCCAGCCCTTACCCCCATCTCCATCCATACACTGTAAAAAATGTATTCTATATTTTACAGTAATTTACTGTTGTCAACTGTAAAACACTGTAAAGTACTGTAATATCTTGCATGGTATAAAATTATTATATTATCCAGTATATTTGCTTAATCATATTTTCACACTGTCCTTGCCTTGCCTTTTTATAAAGCTAAAGAATGTGTAAATCTTACTTTTCGCTCATTTTACTTTATTATCTACCTGTCCTGTGTTGGAGCTTGAACAGCCAATCAGTGCCAGAGAAGGGGTGTGCTTAAGAGATCCTTGTTTAAAGATGTGCTTGCTGCTTCATTATTTACATAAGCTAACAAGGTTATTGGGAACTTTAGCTGCCTGAATGTCACCATGGTTTTAAAATATATGAGAATTTAATAACAGTCTCTGTCAAAGAGTCTTACAGGGAAGGAATGTGAGGTATGAATATTTATGAGTGCCTCTTCAGAGGGATTTGCTCTGGAGCTACTTGATTTAGCTTCCTGTCAAAATTACCTGCTGCCGCTGGTTGTGAAAAAGCACCACCAGCCATTCTGCTACTATCAAACAATACACGATCAAATTAGAATGACAATATTTGTCCTTCATTGTGCTATTACATATTTGAATTTCTGTACAGAAAACGTATATAGAAATATAGAATCCCAAATCAGAAAAAGCTGGGATTATATTTTGAAATACTGAAACAACAGTCTGAAACAATATGTAGAAACAACACAGAAGCACATTCTTTGATGTTTTACCTTGTGGATTTCACGGTTTTGTTTTGTTTGTTTTTCCAAAAAACACTTTTTCCAATTTTGATTCTTGCAACACATTTTTTTTTAAAATTGAGATGGTAAAGCATTTACCACTTTATAATGTTGCCATTCCTTCTCACAACATTTAATGTTTATGGACTGAAGACACCAAATGATGAAGCATTTCAAGTGTTATTTTATCCCATTCTTCCTGTAAACAGGTCTTAAGGTGTGCAACAGTATAGACCCTTTTCAGTCACATGACCTTTGTAAACGCGACCGCCATTTTGGACATGTAGTGGACTTCGGCTCAAATCGGTTTGAATGCGAGGAAGGCGACAAATATAAAAGAAAAAGGAGCGAGATGCAGAAAACTGTATTTACTAGTTTACTGTAATTATGATCTGGCAGCTATTTACACCAGATCCAGTGTAAATAGCTGCCGGAGCCAACGTCCGAGCTTGCCGGAGCACGCTCCGGCCGGCCGCGAGCTAGCGCGCTCCGGAACCTCGGACGTTGGCTCCGGCAGCTATTTACACTGGATCCAGTGTAAATAGCTGCCAGATCATAATTACAGTAAACTAGAATGGAATGTTAACAGCAATGTAATGCCTTTTCTGGCTAATTTTATTCGTCTTACCTCCAACAAAGTGGTCACTACACAAGCGTTGGTATGCCGCTATCCATCTTCTCCGTCGGTCAGCATCTACCGGGATCCGATAAAATGATAACCCTTGCCTTGTTTGTTGATGGTTACTACATCCAGGTGCACAACAATATAGTGGCATGATGGAAATCTTGCTGAAAATAAACATTTTCTTTGCTGCCGTTCCTCAATGTTGGCTGTGGTAAACTACTGGTAGTACATGTCCAAAATGGTGGCCGCGTTTGTCATGACGTCATGTGAAAAGGGTCCATAGGGTCATCATTATCATTTTTCATTTCACCACACATTCTCTACTGGGGACAGACACCCTCTTCTTCCACAGCCATGCCTTTGTAATGTGTGCAGAATGTAGTTTAGCATTGTTTTGTTGAAATATTCCTGGGAAAGATGTCATCCTGAAGGCAGAATCTGTTGCGCCAAAGTCTCAATGTACTTTTCTGCATTAATGCTGCTATCACAGAAGTGTAAAGTTACCTTTGCCAAGGGCACTGACACAACCCCATACCATAATTGACCCTGGCCTTTGAACTTGTTGCTGGGAACAGTCTGGATGGTCCTTTTCATCTTTGAGCACACAGTGCCCATTTCTTCCAAAAAAGACTTGGAATACTGATTTATAATAAATAATAATAATAATAATAATAATAATAATAATAATAATAATAAGTTAAGTTTATATAGCACCTTTCAAAAAACCCAAGGACGCTTTACAATTATAGACAAGGAAAGAAAAAAAAGATAATAAAAATAAATAAATAAATAAATAAAAAGTAAAAAGTCCACCAAGTAGGGGTCAGGATGTAATTCCCCTGGTGTAGCAGCCACAGTCCCACCAAAAGGCGCACGAAAACAAGTCCCACATCTCCAGCACCGCTGCCGTGACGCCGTCAGCAACATCGCTCGAACACCACGCTGTGGATCCACAAAGCGAGCAGAGAAGCTCCACCACGCAGAGCGCTGGTGTGTCCCAAACCGCCTGCATAGCCGCCGCGACACCACCAAGCAACATCGCTCGGAACATCACGCCAAGCATTAAAGCACAGAGCGCTGGACAACCACGATGTAAAATGAGCAATGAGCTCACTGCAGTCCACAGCTGGGAGCGCAGGCATCACCCACAGCGAACCAAGGCCTGGAGGGAACTGACGCCCAAAACTGGGTCTGGAGCTACACCACAACCGGCGGACAAAACACTCAAACAAACATCAAACTACACAAACACAAAGAAAAAAAATAGAAAAAGAAATGAAATAAAATAAAAAAGCTCTGGTGAGAAGCAGCAGCCAGAACGCGCACGACGTACTCTCAACTGGAAACGGAAATCTGATCACATTCCACATTCCACTGATGGTCCATTCTAGATCCCTCCAAGACCAGAGAAGTTGATGGCAGTTCTGGACACAGTTAACATAAGGCTTCCTTTTTGCACAGTAAAGTTTTAAATGGCATTTGTGGATGTAAGTCTGTATTGTAAAGCTTGACAAAGGTTTGCTAAAGCAATCCCGAGCCCTTGTGATTTTATCAGCTATAGATGAATGACGGTTCATGATGCAGTGCCGTCTGCGGGTCTGGAGATCACGGGTGTTCAGCTTAGGCTTGTATCTTTGCCCTTTACACACTAAAATTCTTCCAGATTACTTGAATTGTTTCATGATGACATGTACTGTAGAGAGTGAACTATCCAAATCCCTTCCTATCTTTCGTTGAGGAACATTGTTTTTAAACATTTCAATAATTTTCTCATGCATCTGTTGACAAACTGGAGAACCTCAGCCCATGTTTCATCTTTACTCCCCAAAGACTAGGCCTTTCTTGGATACTGATTTTGTACCAAATCATGATTACAGTCACCTGCTGACATCACCTGTTTCAAATCACATCATTATTTATTTTATTTTATTTTACTTCATTACTAGTCCTAAATTGCCCCATTCCAACTTTTTTTTGGAATGTGTTGCAGGCCTGAAATGCAGGAATGGATGCATATTAACAAAGGAAATGAAGTTGATCAGAAAAAATAAGAAATATCTTGGTTTCATGCTGTCTGCAGTGAAATACAAGTCAATGTAAATTTAGAAATCACTAAATTTTTTTTTATTTTTGGTATTTTTTTATTTTTTTGGTTTTGTAAACTTTTTTTTAATTTGCATTTTCCTTACTGTCCTAACTTTTTCTGATTTGGGCATATAGATTTGTATAAAACATTTACAATATAAAAACCGTTTTATTGATTTTTTTCATATAAGTGACTGACATTTTACAGTAGTCACAGCTCTATTAGTCTTTGGGGAAAAGGGCTGTTTTAATAGTGGAGCTCCTCGTGTGCACTTTGTGTATGAGGAGCGGAGCCACATACTGAAGATAAATGCATCACCCTTATTTTTGATGGCTTTGACCGTACAACGTCCATACATATGTATGAAAGATGAACACATACCACCACAAAGTACCTGACCATAAGTGGAAAGCAACATACAGTGGTGCTTGAAAGTTTGTGAACCCTTTAGAATTTTCTATATTTCTGCATAAATATGACCTAAAACATCATCAGATTTTCACACAAGTCCTAAAAGTAGATAAAGAGAGCCCAATTAAACAAATGAGACAAAAATATTATACTTGGTCACTTATTTATTGAGGAAAATGATCCAATGTTACATATCTGTGAGTGGCAAAAGTATGTGAACCTTTGCTTTCAGTATCTGGTGTGACCCCCTTGTGCAGCAATAACTGCAACTAAACGTTTCCGGTAACTGTTGATCAGTCCTGTACACTGGCTTGGAGGAATTTTAGCCCATTCCTCCAGACAGACCAGCTTCAACTCTGGGCTGTTGGTAGGTTTCTTCACATGAACTGCTCGCTTCAGGTCCTTCCATAACATTTCAATTGGATTAAGGTCAGGACTTTGACTTGGCCATTCCAAAACATTAACTTTATTCTTCTTTAACCATTCTTTGGTAGAATGACTTGTGTGCTTAGGTCGTTGTCTTGCTGCATGACCCACCTTCTCTTGAGGTTCAGTTCATGAACAGATGTCCTGACATTTTCCTTTAGAATTTGCTGGTATAATTCAGAATTCACTGTTCCATCAATGATGGCAAGCCGTCCTGGCCCAGATGCAGCAAAACAGGCCCAAACCATGATACTACCACCACCATGTTTCACAGATGGGATAAGGTTCTTATACTGGAATGCAGTGTTTTCCTTTCTCCAAACATAGCGCTTCTCGTTTAAACCAAAAAGTTCTATTTTGGTCTCATCTGTCCCCAAAACATTTTTCCAATAGCCTTTTGGCTTGCTCACATGATCTTTAGCAAACTGCAGACAAGTAGCAATGTTCTGTTTGGAGAGCAGTGGCTTTCTCCTTGCAACCCTGCCATGCACACCACTGTTGTTCAGTATTCTCCTGATTGTGGACTCATGAACATTAACATTAGCCAATGTGAGAGAGGCCATCAGTTGCTTAGAAGTTACCCTGGGGTCCAAACTCTTTAGAGATGGTTTTGTAACCTTTTCCAGCCTGATAAGCATCAACAATGCTTTTTCTGAGCTCCTCAGAAATCTCCTTTGTTCGTGCCATGATACACTTCCACAAACATGTGTTGTGAAGATCAGACTTTGATAGATCCCTGTTCTTTAAATAAAACAGGGTGCCCACTCACACCTGATTGTCATCCCACTGAGTGAAAACACCTGACTCTAATTTCACCTTCAAATTAACTGTTAATCCTAGAGGTTCACATACTTTTGCCACTCACAGATATGTAACATTGGATCATTTTCCTCAATAAATAAATGACCAAGTATAATATTTTTGTCTCATTTGTTTAACTGGGCTCTTTTAATCTACTTTTAGGACTTGTGTGAAAATCTGATGATGTTTTAGGTCATATTTATGCAGAAATATAGAAAATTCTAAAGGGCTCACAAACTTTTAAGCACCATTGTATCTCATAAATGCTTGGCCACCGGACAATGAAATCTGTATCTTTATTTACATAAGATAGATGGGTTTTTATCCAGCGGTAATTTTTAATTTGCTTTTTAAAAATAACTTGGGATTGTTTACTAACACATTTTACAGAAAATATTCATGACAGTTTCATATAAAACTAGTTAAAATAGTTTTATTAGTTGACTAGATTGTTGGACAATTGACAGTTCCTGTCATGTAAGTGCGGTAGACATATGAAAGTGCAGGAAGAGTTTTATTGAAAGCAAGCTAGCAAACAGATCCAAAATATAGACAAAGGCAGAGTCAAAAAAACAGGCAGTGGTCAAGTGAGGCTCAGAGAGGATATCAGCAGTAATAGATACAGTTCAAAAACACAAACAGGGTCAAAACCAGGAAAGCGACTCAAAATAGCAAAATAGAGTCTGTGTGTTACTGAGAGTCCTTATATGTATGTGCTGCGATTGCACTCTAATCAGGAACAGGTGCAGGCTAATTAGTCCTAATGGCATGTGTGCACTTTGCAATCTGTAGTTGTGCGCTCTGAGTGCCGATGCCCATGGACATGAAAGATGTAACCAGACAACTGTTTGACATATCAAGTTTGGTATTCGATTGTAACTATATCGTAATGATGTAAAGTGAAAGTGCTGGTTCACTGCTGAACACCAGACACCCAACAGAGTCACATCATAATAAATGTCATGGTGTTGTTTCTGGCGCATGGCATGTGATGCCAAAGAAAGGAATAAATATGTATTCATAACTGCAATGCATATCTCATTATTGGTATCACTGTCACAAGACAATGCAGCAATTTACTGATGTGAAATACACAACACTACACTATTTAATGGTTCATATGCTATAATATTATTATTCTATTCAGGTTGATCTTGTGCCCTTGCAAATATTTTGCTCATACACTCATCAGGAGCTCTGCTTTTAGGCAGTGCCTAAATATCTATATTATAATCTGGCACTCAGTTTTCAATAAATAATGAAAACTGAGTTCAAATAAGGTCTAATAAACAACATTTCTGCTGTAAGACAGGACTTTTGTGGTATTTGACAAGGCTAAAACAAACCCTTTCACTGGTTTCTAGTGTTATGCCAAATACTAGAAATGATAATGGTAAAAAGTTATGTCTTGCTAACTCTATTCATCCAAACTGATCTTACAAATAACTATGTTGAATTATTAAAAATTAACCACAGCATTATTGTGTATTCTATATACTCTATGTATAATATAGCTCTTTATAGGTGTATTTAAGTGTTTCAGTAACAGTCATGGCTAACAGGTACATAAAATCAAGCACAAAACCATGCAGTCTCCATAGACAAACACACTGGCAATAGAATGCATTGTACTGAAGAGCTCAGTGAATTTTCTGTCCTTTTTGGCTTTGGAAAAGGATGTCACCTTCGCCATAAGTCAGTTTGTGAAATATCTGCCCTGCTATATGTGCTTTTAACTGTATGTGCTTTTACTGAGAAATGGAAGAATCTAACAGCAACAACAGCTCAGCTATGAACACAGAGTGACTACTTTCCGCTGTACATCAATAGTTCACTCATGGAGAATGTCAACAGCACCAAATTCCTTGATGTTCATCTGGCAGAGAACCTCACCTGGTCCCTCAACACCAGCTCCATAGCCAAGAAAGCCCAACAGCATCTCTAGTTCCTACGAAGGCTGAGGAACCCTCATCTCCCATCACCCGTCCTCAAAATATTCTACAGAGGGACTATTGAGAGCACTCTGAGCAATTGCATCATAGTCTGGTTTGGGAATTGTACCGTCTCGGATCGCAAGACCCTACAGCAGATAGTGAGGACAGCTGAGAAGATCATTGGAGTCTCTCTTCCCTCCATCAAGGACATTTACACTACACGATGCATCTGGAAAGCTACCAGCATTGTGGATAACTCCACACAACCCTCACACAATCTCTTCACCCTCCTGCAATCTGGAAAAAGGTACCAAAGCATTCGGCCTTTACAGCCATGCTCTGTAACAATTTCTTCCCACATGCCATCAGACTTCTTAACTCTGGACTGATACACACAGACTGTTGATCACACCACTCCCCCTGCAATCTTTGCACAGTGACGAACAATACACTGTCACTTTTTACAATGTTTACAATGCTTCTCACATACACAATGTTTACATTTTCTTTTTTTTTTTACATATGCTTCCTCAAAACGCACACTCAAACTTTCTGTACATTATCAGTGACAGGTACTGGTTGGCACTATACTGTCTGTTTGTGCTAGTTGCCTTTTTTGCACTGCCATTGTTGTTTGCACTTTATGTTGTTGATGCTTACACTTGATGTTGTTTCTGTAGTTTATTGTCTGCAATGTTTGTGCCCGCTACATTCATGCACTTTATGTTGTTATATGTAGATTTGTTGTCCTGTGATGTTTAATATAGCATCATGGCCCTGGAGAAATGTTATTTTGTTTTAACTGTGTACTTTACCAACTGTATATGGTTGAAATGACAATAAAAAAGCCTTGACCTTGACCTATGAAGCGGTAGACTATGAAAACTCATAGAGTGGTGCCCCAGAGTGCTATCCTATATGCTGTTGCATCACTTAAGACAGAGTTCCAAACTGCACAGCACCATGTGTTCTCTGAAGTGATGAATCTTGTATCAGTATGTGGCAGTCTGATGGATGAATCTGGATTTGGTGGATGCCAGGAGAACATTATCTACTGGAATACAGACTGACAGAAGTAAGGATTGGGCTAGGTCCTTTTTTTCATTGCGGGGTAATGTTAATGCTACAGTATACAAAATATTTTTTTAGACAATTGTATACTTCCAACTTTGTGGCAACAGTTTGGCAAAGGCCTTTTCCTGTTCCACATTACATTGCTCCTGTATACAAAGCAAGGTCCATAAAGACATGGTTTGTTAAGGCTGATGTGGAAGAACTTGAATGTCCTGCACAGAGCACTAACTTCAACCCTTCTGAACAGCTTTGGGATGAACTGGAACACCAGCTTCACACCAGGCCTACTTGCCAGACATCAATGCCAAACCTCTTTTGTTCTTGGCGCTGAACGGGCAAAAATACCAGTAGTCACGGTCCAAAATCTGGTGGAATGCCTTCTCATAGCAGCAAAAGAGGGACAACTAAACAATCAATGCCCATGATTTTGGAATGGGAGGTTCAAATGTCAGGTGGCTATATAGTATGTATAAAGTTTGGTTTACACACACACACACACACACACACATATATATACAGGTAGTCGTCGACTTACGACCTATGCGACTTACGACCGATTGACTTTACGACCGTCTGGTTATGACTGGCAAGTGTTTCCCAGCTGAGCTAGCTGAGCGTACGACAGTTTCCGCCCCAGCTCCCGGCACATGCGCAGTCTCTCTCGCGCTCCCTCGCGCACTCTATCATACAGTTTCCGCCCCAGCTCCAGGCACATTCACAGTCTCTCTCGCGCTCCCTCGCGCACTCCGTCATATAGTTTCCACCCCAGCTCCTGGTTTATGAAACGAGCAAATGCTCCCGCCAGCCCGAGGGCTGCAACAGCTGATGATGATGTAGATGACCCACAGCCAAGCACCAGTGATGCCAGCGGTCACTAAATTTTGTATTTTGCTATGTTTTACATTTGTATTTTGGTATGTTTCAAACTAAAATGTTTTCTATTTTTCACATCTGTATTTCATATTTTTTGTTTTGCACATATTAAACGACTTGTACTGTACACAGTGTAGTATGCAGTGTTTGACTTAAACCAAATAATGAGCCAAGGTAATGAAATAAGAAAATATTGATAAAATAAGACTTTAAGATGATTACAATATCATTACACATCACAATATACTTACGTTCATTTAACATAGGCCGACTTACGACCAGATCGGTTTACGACCGGTCAGTCGTAACCAAACGCAGTCGTAAGTTGACGACTACTTGTGTGTGTGTGTATCAAAGTCTTTTACATCCTGTCGGACGGTCTGTTCAGCGCCGATGGTCACGACCATGGGCAACTAGCCCAGCTCGACTCTTACAGAGCTTGCCGCAGGTTTCACAGATGAATTCCGTTGTTTGGCAAGGTTCATGTCTCTTATGTCTTCTGTCAGACTCCTTTGTCACCAGATCATTTTCAAGTTTTTTGGCACCTTGGTGGAGCTTGTGTCACCATGAAATATGATCTTGGGTGAGGTTCTCCCAATCAGCTCCAATGTTGAATAATTTCAGGTCACGCTTGCAAACGTTGACGAAACAAAGCTTTGGACGCCCCCTGTTGCGTTTGCCATCTGCAAGCTGACTGTACAAAATTTGGTGGGGGAGACGAGAGTGGGGCATGGCCCAACCAACGCAGCCTACGTTGTTTCAGGATTGGATACAGGCTTGTGGTGCCACATCTTTTGTGGATCTCCAAATTTGGAACTTTATCCATCCATGTAACCCCACAGATCTTTCTGAGGCATCTAAGGTGGAAGCTGTTAAGTTTCCTTTCAACGTGGGTATGAGAAGCCCATGTCTCACTACCGTAGAGCAGAACAGACAATACGCAAGTTTGGTATATGCGTACTTTGGTATGGATTGTAAGATACTTCTTGTCCCAAACATGATTTTTCAGTTTCCCAAAAAGATAGGCAGCCTGGCCAATGCGTGAGTCAACTTCATGGTTTAGATTTCCAGAAGACAAGACCGTGGAACCTAGGTAACAGAAGTCTTCGACCGTGTCAAGAGGGCTCTCATTGATGGTGATGTGAGGAGGGGGTGCATTTGTTGAGAAGGCAACCGTCTTCTTCACACTAATTGTTTGGCCAAATTTGTCAGAGGTATTGCTGAATGCATCACACATGCCTTGTAGCTCAGCTTCACTATGAGAGCAAAATGCGTCGTCGTCAGCGAACATTAGTTCGTGTATCAGGACTGTGCTGGTTTTCGACTTTGCCCTAAGGTGTGCAAGATTGAAAAGTTTGCCATCGCTCCTGGTGCTGAGGGCGATGCCTTCAGGGTTTGGAAAAGCGATATGTAGCAGGGTGGATAAGAAGATGCCAAACAGAGTTGGCGCCATCACACATCCCTGTTTAACTCCACAATTCACTGTGAAGGCTTCTGATAGGTCACCATCAAAATCTATGCAAGCAGACATTCTGTCATGAAATGCCTTGATGATAGCTAGGAGTTTAGGTGGATAGCCTAACTTGTGTAGTACCAGATACAGGCCTTCATGGCTGACTGAGTCAAAGGCTTTGGTTAGGTCTATGAAAACAGCCAGCAAAGGTTTGTTTTGCTCAATGCATTTATCCTGAAGCAGACGGAGAGTGAAGACCATGTCGATGGTGGATCGATGCCTTTGGAAGCCGCACTGAGATTCAGGATAAATTCTGTCTGCAAGAACCTGTAATCTCTTCAGAATTACATGGGCGAAGAGTTTACCGACCAGACTGAGCAAAGCAATAGCTCTATACCGGTAGTTGTCACAGACTTGTCTAGACCCCTTGTTCTTAAAGAGGGTCACCAGCTTTGCCTCTTTGAGATCCTGTGGGATGTGGCCTTCACGCCAGCATGATAACAACAGGTCGAGCAGGTGTTCTTTCAAGAAAGGGACACCAAGTTTAAGAAGATCTGGAGGTATACCATCACTCCCAGCCGCCTTGCCTCTTTTCATGTCCTTTAGGGCGCTCTCAATTTCTTGCAAGGTCAAGTCAACTTTATTGTCAAATATGCTATAGATGCTCGACATACAGCACAGATGAAATTTCAGTCCTTTCTGACCCACGGTGCAAACAGGCAATGCAATAAATAAAAATAGAATAACTGAAATAAACAATATAAACAGTATAAACACTCTAGATAAGAAAATAGACATAGACTAAACACTCACAGGTGTGTGTATATATATATATATATATATATATATATATATATATATATATATACACACACACTAGTATATAAATTGGAGCAAAGGGACATAAAAATAAATCAACAGTCAAGGGCACTTGAGGTATAGCAGGTAAACATGAAATAAACAGTATAAACAATAAACTAATAGCTGTTAAGGTGAGGTAGTGCGGAATAGTGTTAAAGTGAAATGTGCAGTCCCTGAGTTCAGTGTGCGAATGAATGTTAAGAGTGTGTGTGTGTGTGTGTGTGTGTGTGTGTGTGTGTGTGTGTGTGTGTGTGTGTGTGTGTGTGGGGGAGACTGTGAGGGTGACATGATGCCAGATGCTGAAGGGGGGGCAGGGGGGTGTGCGGGCAGAATCTGTGGCAGGGGGCAGAGGGGGGAGGAAGGGCAGAATAGGGATCTTCGTCAAAGTACGTCAATTCCGGGAGTTGTTCTATTTAGTCTAGCGCGGATTTATCAAAAGGTATGGGATTGCTGTAGAGAGAGCTAAAGTAATCAACCCAGCGTTTGAGTTGGTTGGGTTTTTCCAACAAGATGTTACCATCGGAGTCTTTCAAAGGCGCAGTCAGTCAAGGTGGGGGCCCTAGAACAAACTTCAGGGCCGCGTGGACACCTGCGATGTCACCATGGTCATCGCACTTCTAAGCATTTTCACAAACGTTGTCCCAGAACTCCCTTTGTGTCTCTCTGAGAACGTGTTGTGCACTGGCACGAGCTTTTTTCATAGTTGCTTCATTCACTGGGTTGGGTGCATTGACATAGGTCAGTCTGGAATTCCTCTTTTCGTCCAAAACTGGACCAATCTTGTCTAGATTGGCCTGAAACCAATCTGGCCACTTCCTAGTTTGGAGACCGAACATGTCTTTCCCTACTTGCTGCAAGGTGTCACGCAGCTTTGACCATTTGTCGTCACAAGATGTTGTGTTGTTGGCCGAAGGGGCATCAAGAGCCTCCAATAGGCCGTCTCTAAATCGCTCAAGCAGTCCCGGATCACTCATGTTGTGGGTTTCCATTTTGGGGATGCGACGCTTCTGGGGGGTATTGATCTTTGGTCTCGTTGGCTTGGAGAGTCGGACTATGCACCAGATAAGAGCATGATCTGTGTCACAGTCAGCACTGTGCATCAACGTGATGTGATGGACACTTTGGAGCAACCGTCGACAGGCTAGTACGAGGTTGAGTTGATGCCAGTGACTGGATCGGAGATGGTGCCAAGACACGTTCTTCATCTTACAGCCACTGAAATACATGTTAGTCACACAGAGGTCTAATTCTGCACATAGCTCTAGCACTCTCTGACCATTTTTGTTTACCTTGCCTATGCCATGGATACTGATCTGACAGGGCCGAGAATCATGATCAGCCCCAACTCTAACATTGAAATCCCCGAGAACATACCGTACACGGGATGCTTCCGGAGAATGTTCACAAGGGTTTTTCAGAAGAGATCATAGAAGGAATCCTTTACTTCATCAGGAGCCTGTAGAGTGGGTGCGCAGACACTGATCAGATGGACCGGTCCCGAGCAGGTGTTGAGTTTCATGTTCATGAGTCTTTCATTTGTCAAAGTCGGGGTGTCGATGAAGGGTAAGAGGCTATTCTTGACAGCAAAGCCTACCCCATGGAGCCTTCGATCTTCAGCGGCTAGACCACGCCAGAAGACCGTATATTCATTTTCGCGGATGTATCCCGACTCAGCAAGGCGGGTTTCTGAGAGATCGCAAATGTCGATGTTAAATCTAGCGAGCTCTCTATCCAACTCAGCTGTTTTTTGAGTTGGGGTTTGTGCACCAGGTAAGGTATTGAAGCCCGGGAAAAGTGTGCGCAGATTCCAGCACGCAATATTTAATTTGTTAAATAATGTTTTTGTATGACCAGGAGAAAAGGGGTGACCAGTGACTTTTTAGCCCACATTTTCTAGGGCCTTCCCTTTGCTTGGGTGAGCAGGCCATCCCTAAATAGGGCTGCTCGGATGCATGACACCCTACCGAAGGACCCATATCCGATCGTTTGTAGTCCAGCAGCTGACGGTGTCAAGCCCTCGGTGCGAACACCTAGGCAAAATATAGTAGTAACAGCTTGCCCTAGGACTGTCACCACTCTCTCCTCCATCCATCAGCGGGCAGAAGGCAGAAAAGATCCGACATCCTGTCCAAGTTGGATGGCCGCATTGGTTGGCCGAACCGGCATGCAATACAAGATCTGGAGTGCCCTAACCGACACAAAGGGCCGGGTGCAGTTCATTCGCCCTCAGTTGAGACCACTGACCATCTACTATTTAACCCTTAGTTAAGTAGCTAGGTCATTCGTGTGTGCCACCGTTGGCCAGGAAATAAAACCAGCTCATCTGCTGACACTACACAATCCACCTCACTGAGCCAAAACTAGGCTAAACTAAATGTACTATTTGACCCATAGTCATATATATATATAGTGTGTATAGTATATAGTGTATATGGTATATAGTATACATACATAATGTATAGTGTGTATAAAGGTTTATATCATAGATTAATGAGACCCAGTGAGATAAATCATGAGGAATAGGTACAAACAATAGTAAGAGCCAGAGCAAAAGAAAAATGAGGGGGAAAAAAACAAGAAGGTTCTGTGACACATCTGAATTCCTGTTACTTCACAAACATTAAATTCTTATATTATGCAAAGGGATTCTTAACCATTAATTAGCAACAATATTTCATCTATACTATACAGTCCTGAGTGCATATAAATTACTTCTTCATAGCTTTTCTAAAGCGTGCTTCATTTTGTCCATCACACAACCTCCACACACTAACTTTTCCTCATTTCTCTTTCTCATTAGCTGCCTCCTGACTGGTGCCCTGATGTGTGGCCAGTCCTCATTATAGAACAGCAGCAGCAGTAACTTGGGCACAGTTTAAAGAAAAGACTGAAGCCTGTTAGTTCCTATCTACAGTTGGCTACAACATTGTTAAAAGAGAATATTTCACTGATGTCTGTTCAAAATGAATGCCTTTTACTTCTGGGGAAGAAAACCTGGTTGTAAGATTTACTCCTTTTATATATGACTGGAATCTGGAGATTCATTTGTTAAGCCTACAGACATTGAAAAGTAACCTCTCTAGGTTTAGTGATTGATAATTTCATATGGATCATATTATCAATGAAACTTAAATTTAACTGTGTTATTCTGTTAGTAGCTGCTAATGCTAATGTCATTTTAACCCATTATCAAAGATATTTCAGCTGACTCTTTGGCTCATACAGCACAAATGTATGACAAATTTATGGACTTTTGCTGATTGGATTAGACATTGCCCTGGTATATCGAGGAAATCAGACAATGGTGACAGCTGTTCAAAGCCCCACAAAGCTGCCCGATATGATTGGAGTGGTGGGCAAAGCTGTTGGCACTCATACTGTGGACATTCAGAACTTTAACCACAAAATGGTTGTTATCTCGGAGCAGCTTTCAGCTTTGCAAGGAATATGTTTTTCGGAGATCAATTTGGATTTGAATAGAATGGATGGAATGGACAGATATGGATGAGCGGTGTGGACGTGCAAAGACTGCATCTGGAAAGACCAAACAATTCATATCTTATCGACATTCGGTGCCCTGAGACAGCACCGGCCTTGGTTTAGGCCGTTGCTGGGAAAACATTTCCCCCAAAGGTCACTGCCGGGAGACACTCTCGCATTCCTCGCATTCCTTCTCTAACTCTCCGCGGTCGCCATTTTTACCCCCAGTGTGACAAGCGGGTGTGTGACCAGCGCCTTCATGGCTGCAGGAGTGGATGGCTGCTTGCTTGCGCTGGATTACCTCCCCCCCTCCCCCCTCAAGTCCTGTGTTTAAAGTGTACTTGTGTTGTTGTGTGCTTTGTGCAAAGGTTTTTTTAAATGTTCCCACACTGTACTCCTGACAGGAGCATAGTGGGGGGGGGAGTGTTCTTTTTTTCCTTATCTCTCCTCATGTTGTGTTTCCTTTTTATCTTTATCCCTGTCTTCCTGTCCTGTCTACCCTATGTCAATTGTATGTTGTATATGTACGGACAGGTTGACGGCTAATTTCTCTGGTACATGTGACTAGTGAAAATAAAGGGCATCATCATCATCATCAAATACTGCTTATGTGGAATGATGGAGAAAACATATATAATGTCTTTATTTGAAAATAATGCAAAAATGATAGAATAAAGGAAATTAATGTATTGGTTGCAATACAGCCAGTGAACTTGTTTATAGTGCTGGTGAGAAAAATCAGAATGATTTTTAAGTGCAAATAGACCTATATTTTGGGGAAAAAGTAGCTTAAAAACAAGAATTTAAACATAAACACGTGCATACATATGAGCTCTCACCTTTGAATATGCAGTCTGAATTATTTACAGCAGCAATATCTGCTCCTCCTTCTTGCACTCACTCCTCTTGTGACTGCTTTAATTACTCATGCACTTTGATCGTACAGGTGGGTGGCACAGTGGTACAGTGGTTAATACTGTCGCCTCACAGCAAGAAGGTTTGAACCTCATAGCTGATGGAGGCTTTTCTGTGTGGAGTTTGCATGTTATCCAGGTACTCTGGGTGCTCTGGTTTCCCCCACAGTTCAAAGAAATGCAGATTAGGTAAACTACCCAACCATCAGGATGGTACAAGCCAATACATAATTACTGCCAGTCCCAAGCCCGGATAGATCGGGGAAGATTCTGTAAACCTATGCCAAATCCAATATGCGGAACAGATCTGCTGTGGCGACCCCTAACATAAGTAATACTTTGATCACACAGGTGTATCAGCAGACCCCAAACTCCTCTCTGGGCTGCTGAATAACACCGACTAACTCTTGCAAATAGGTCCCCCCCCCAAACACACACACACTATATATATATATATATATATATATATACATACACAGTGCCTTGAAAAAGTATTCATACCCCTTGAACTTTTTCACATTTTTCCACCTTACAACCACAAACTTAAAAGTTTTTTATTGAGATTTTATGTGATAGATCAACACAGAGTAGCACATAATTGTGAAGTGAAATGAAAATGATAAATGGTCTTCAAAATTTTAAACAAATAAAAATCTGAAAAATGTGGTGTGCATTAGTATTCAGCCCCCTGTACTCTGATACCTCTAAATACAATCCAGTGTAATCAATTGTCTTCAGAAGTCATTTAATTAGTTAATAGAGTCCTACTGTGTGTAATTTACTCTCAGCATAGATACACTTGTTCTGTGAAGGCCTCAGTGGTTTGTTAGAGAACACTGAAGAACAAACAGCATCATGAAGACCAAAGAACTCACCAGACAGGTCAGGGATAAAGTTCTGGAGAAGTTTAAAGCAGGGTTAGGTTATTAAAAAATATCCCAAGCTCTGAACATCAAGAAGCACTGTTCAATCCATCATTCAAAAATGGAAAAAGTATGGCACAACTGCAAACCTACCAAGACATGGCCATCCACCTAAGGCCCTGTCCACACGGCAACAGATTCAGGTGACTCCGATACAATTGCTTATCATTTAGGCCTGGCATCCACACGGCACCGGTGTTTTGGGTGCCCAAAACGCAATCTTTTTGAGAACGGGTTCCAGAGTGGAAAGATCTGGCAACGTTGCCGTTGTGAAGTCGTCTGGATGAGTAGAACGGATTTGTTTACGATGACGTCACAACCACATGACTGTGAGTGCTTCACGCCGGGTAGAAGTGTAACGAACTCGATGCGAGTTGTCAACAAATCCTATAACTTGGTTCATGAAACGCGCTTACAAAATATTTTCACTGTGAATATTTATTGTGTACTGGTGCAAAGTGAGAGAGAGAGAGACTCTGCCCTTAGGGCAGAGTCAATCCCGCCAGCAAAAATAGGGAAAAAAAAAGGAGCGATCTCACCTCTTCAGATGTGGGTTTAAGTCCTACAATACATTCCTCAAAAAGGGCGTAGAAGAAATTAATCCATCAACATGTATCATTCAATTTATTCCGAACCATTAAAGACGCCGCCTTCCGCGTAGAATCATACATCATCCTCGTCGCCATATTGGATAGGTCAAAGCGGAGAATAAAGATTCATGTGCTGCGTTTAACTGTACCAACAGGTTTACCGTCCAAACGAGATCATATGGGATTACCTTTCACAGGTGAGAAACAACAAATTAATCCATCAACATGTATCATTCAATTTATTCCGGACCATTAAAAACGCCACCTTCCGCGTAGAATCATGTCATCCTCGCCGCCATTTTGGAGAGGTCAAAGCGGAGAATAAAGATTAGCTGCATTTAACTGTACCAACAGGTTTGCCGTCCAAACGAGATCACATGGGATTACCTTTCACAGGTGAGACTGGAAAAATACTTTTCATTGTATTTGGTCATTATAATGTAAGTTTACAAACAGATTTTCCTGACTTTGTGGCTAATATGAAGTCTCGCGTATAATAGTTTATGCGCATGCGTCCTTACTTCTTCTATTGTTCTGGTGTCTCCGAAGGGACCGTCTTACAGCACCCCTAGAGGTGTGGCATGTGTATTGCATCGTTTTCAGCAAGCGTTGCGTTGCCATATGGACCTGATATTTTACTGATTGTTGCCCATTTGGACGCGATATATTTTTAAATAACATCTCGTTGCCGTTGTCGTGTGGATGTAGCCTAAACTGACAGAGTGAGCAAGGACAGCACTGGTCAGAGAAGCAGCCAAGAGGTCCATGATCACTCTGGAGGAGCTGCAGAAATCCACAGCTCAGGTGGGAGAATCTGTGCACAGGACAACTATAAGTCGTACACTCCACAAATCTGGCCTTTTTGGAAGAGTGGCAAGAAGAAAGCCATTGTTGAAAGACAGGCATAAGAAGTCCCGTTTGCAATTTGCCAGAAGCCATGTAGGGGACACAGCAAACATGTGGAAGAAGGTGCTTTGGTCAGATGAGTTGAACTTTTTGGCCTAAATGCAAAGCGCTATGTGTGGCGGAAAACTAATACTGCTCATCACCCTGCACACACCATCCCCACTGTGAAACATGATGGTGGCAGCATCATGCAATGGGGATGCTTTTCTTCAGCAGGGACAGGGAAGCTGGTCAGAGTTAATGGGAAGATGGATGGAGCTAAATACAGGGCAATCCTGGAAGAAAGGCTGCAAAAGATTTGAGACTGGGAAGGAGATTCAACTTCCAGCAAGACAATGACCCTAAACATACAGCCAGAGCTACAATGGAATGGTTTAGATCAAAGAATATTCATGTGTTAGAATGGCCAAGTCAAAGTCCAGACCTAAATCCCATTGAGCATCCCTGGCAAGACTTGAAAATTGCTGTTCACAGACACTCTCCATCCAATCTGGCTGAGCTTGAGCTATTTTGCAGAGAAGAATGGGCAAAAATTTCAGTGTCTAGATGTGCAAAGCTGGTAGAGACATACCACAAAAGACTCGCAGCTGTAATTGCAGCAAAAGGTGGCTCTACAAAGTATTGACTCAGGGGGGCTGAATACTAATGCACATCACATTTTTCAGATTTTTATTTGTTTAAAAAGTTGAAGACCATTTATCATTTTTGTTTCACTTCACAATTACAGTATGTGCTACTCTGTGTTGGTCTATCACATAAAATCTCAATAAAAAACTTTTAAGTTCGTGGTTGTAAGGTGGAAAAATGTGAAAAAGTTCAAGGGGTATGAATACTTTTTCAAGGCACTGTATATATATTAGTCTGGAATTTCTTATACCTTATTTTACAGGGACACACCTGCCCTACCTACAGCAGCCTCTTATAAGTTCTTATCCCCTTCAGACACAAGGAAAAATGCTATGGAACTTCATGTGTACAGTTGTACACATTATGTCCGAAGGGGATATACTAAATATGTGGGTAAGAGTCAAATGCAGGTTTTGAGTTTGTGGTCATTTCATTTAATTCTACTTTAAATATTACAGTTAGATTTTACTGGTTAAATTCAGAATTGCATTTTTTAAAAATCACTGACTAGATTTTACTTTGGGACATATACTTTCATTCACAGTAGAAAGGTATTTAAGTGGAAGTTACTTTTTTTTTGTAAACTAAGTGCCTCTGACAGTGTCCTTTGTCTGTCAAAAATGTCCTCTCTGGAAACCCTCACTGTATGATGAGGTTGTAAATGATTTTTCAAGAAAATATTTGTCTCTTTTGAAGCAGAAAACTCTGCACAGTAAAAAAACAAAACAAAAAAACTGGACTTAAAACAGATGCAAGACACATTTGCAGCAGAGCTTCACATGTGGTTAAAATCTTTGTCCATCAAAAAGCATCCTCTCCGGAAAACCACCAGGAACATCATCACTTCAGTTGTTATTACAGTTACCACCATGTACAAACATTGCTGCACAGTAACTGAAAATTTGTACTTAAAATCATATACATTTCAACAGTTTTTCACTTTATATACCTTACTCTTGTGGACTATAAGAAAGTGGGTCAATTTTAGTGGGTTTTTCTCTTGTGGACTGTAAGAAAGTGGGTCAACACTATATGCTGTCTTCTCACCACAAGTAACATGCCCAGTGTATGACCTGTAGCTCTGATATTCTGCACAGTTAATTTCCATCTCAAAAGGTCATTTTCAGCAGCAGAGAAACACAAAAATGTGAGGTTTGATTTTTGGACTATTGTGGACCTGAAAAGTATACCCTGATTGTGAAACAGCCCTTCTAGTGAGGAAGTGAGAAAGCAAGAGAAGTCTGAAGAATAATCAGAGCCATTTCAAAGCTTAGCAAGTGCTATAAAGAGATGACACACTCTACTCCCATAATGAGCACCTTGCCTTGTCACCCCTGCTCTCCAGCTAACTGATGTTAAGTTGGCCAAAATGTCAAGTCATGTTCTTGGAGGTTGTGACGAGTCGAATAGAATTGTGCTGCTATTACAAACATAAGGATCTGAATGGAATACTGCCCCATACACCCAATTGCGTCAGCCTTGGCTCAGGAATGTGAAGAGTTTTATATAACACATGGACAAATGAAGTAGACATCCTACTGTGTGAACATACTGGTATCTAAAATAACATTTTTCATTAGGGGTCACATGCAAAGGGCACTGACTCCATTTATTCCGACAGCATGATTGGAGTGTTGAAAGAGATGGTGAGAATATGAAGGATGGAACAGAAGTTAGAGGAAGGAAACTCAAAGTGGCAGTAAAAAGGATAATGAGAGAATGACAGGGAGGATGAGAGGGAGTATTAAAATGAGATGGGAGCAGTGTTTCCCCCCCAAGCTTTGTTTTCTTGCAATGTATCCAATCAATTTCCACCCAGGAATCCTCTATGTTTTCCAATGTGGTATTAATGTTTATTTTGCAGCATGAAACTCATCCATAACACACACAGTCAGTGAGTGATTACTTATACACACTGAGTCTTGGGACTGTTATCTCTGGGCACCAAGTGTGTACTCTCAGATTTTCAATTATCTAGTTGAGTTGCACTGCATTATTGAAGATGCAGAATCAATACAAACAGTGTGTGGTGTCTCATCTGTGATGTAATGCTGATATTAAAGGAAAGGGAGAAGAGGGCAATGGCATTCAGGAGACAAGTTGGAAGTACCTGAGAGAATAATTATAAGGGGTGTTTTTTGTTTGTTTTTTTTTTTTTTTTGCTTTCAGAACCTCTAGTGCTATTGTTGATAATATATGATTAAGTTCTTGCAAGCAAATTTTTAATCCTTGTAGCGACTCACTGCTGAGGCAGGCAGACTACAGAGACTGACCCAGGGAAGTTGAGAAAAAAATTGCTCTTTTATTTAGCTTTGCTGAAAGGTAAAGGGAGGGAAGGTGAAACGAAAGGTGCTCAAGAGCTGCTCTAGGTGAAGGTGAGAAGAGGAATTCAATCAGTGGGTCCCTGGATTCAGGCAGCAGTGTGCTAGTGGGCCGTGGGGGCTCTCAGAAAGCAGACTGGGACGTTGTGCCTTGGGTGAGTGAACAGTCCCGGCCGGGAGTCATCTCAGGTTTTGCATGATGTTGTCATCTCCAGAGCTGTGTGTAAGGAGAGAGAAGAGAGAGTGTCATCAGTGGCATACCACTGAGATGAATGAAGTAACCTGTGGGTAGAGAGAGAGCCTCTTATATTCTCCTTGTGTCTGCTGGAGGGTAGAGAGTTGTGCTGCTTAATGCTCTGCAGCTATATGAGCCCCACCCCACAGACATGCACTCTCCAGCTGTCCAAAACACTGGTGCTGATGAAATGCTGTCTGTTCTGCACCAGTAAAGCAGTATAGTCTGAGGAGAGATTTTCTTCTTGTGTGGGTGCTCGCAGAAACCTCTGCCACACCCTGCATAACTACAGGGTGTTATGCAATTCTAAAAATCTAATCAGAAATTTTCTGTAACCATGTGATTTTTACTAGCAACAAAATCCATGAATCAACAGACTTCACTTTTATGAAGTCTGAATCGAACTCGGCTAAAAAAATGCATTTGCACTACTGACACAGATACTAGTAAACAATCTTGTCATAGTAACACAATTCTTACTGTCTAAAAAGGTTGCTTTTCTCAGTGTATAAAAACAAACAATAGCATGTCACATAAAAATATAAGGAAATTTTTAATTTGGGGGGGGAAACAAAAAAACACCATTGTGAGTAGCTGGTGATGGAGCATTTACAGGTAGCAAGGAACCTCCTGGCTGTGTGTGTGTGTGTGTGTGTGTGTGTGTGTGTGTGTGTGTGTGTGTGTGTGTGTGTGAGTGTGTTCACTGCTTCAATGATCAGGGTTATTTTTACACCCACACGCTTGACACTCGGGCATGTTCAGGGTTGGTTACAACAAATTAGAAGCGATATAGCCACTAGATCTTATGGCCCTTTTCCACTACCCTTTTTCAGCTCACTTCAGCTCACTTCAGCCCGACACGGCTCGCGTTTCGACTACCTCAGAACAGCACGACTCAGCTCGCTTCAGCCTTACTCAGCTCCCAAAAACTCGCACGGTTTTGGAGTGGGGCTGAAGCGAGCCAAACCGAGCCAAGTGGGGCTAGGGGCGTGAGGAGACACTTCCCTGTGCACTGATTGGTGAGGAAGAGTGTCCTCACACGCCCACACAAGCCCCGTGAGCACGCTGGGATCTGTAAACACCGTAAACCCGGAAGAAGAAGAATTACGAATTACGAGAATTTCTGAAGCCTTATGCGCCTCGCCTCATCTATACGCTCTTGCCAGTATCTGTTGGCGTTGTCGGTGACAACAAGCCACAGCACCAAGACCAGCAACATTAACGACTCCATGTTTATTGTTTACTATCCGGGTCGTGAGACTACCGCTTAAAAGGTCACTGATGTCACTGTTTGCACCGCCTAACGACATCACGTGACATCCACCCACTTTCGCTAACTCCACCCAATGTGTCCACCCACTTCCAGCCAGCATGGTTCAGTGCGGTTGTAGTCGAAATGCAACTCCAACAGCTCGACTCAACCCAACTCAGCACGGCACGGCTCAGCCCAACTCAGCCGCGTTGGTAGTGCAAAAGCGGCATTAGCCTCAGTAAGTCATGTGGTGAGTAAGTGATGTCACAATCTCAGATTCTTTCACATAATTTGCACTCCAAGCACGCTATTTCAACCTCAGAGAGAGTAAGATGTCAGTGCCCAGGAACATTATATTTTAAAAGAAAAATAATCTGCACACACCCCTCCTAGAACTGCCACCTTATTGTGGTGATGGGGTTTGTGTGCTTGAATGATCCTAGGAGCTATGTTGTTGGGGGCATTACGCCCCTGTTAGGGTCTCCCAAGGCAGACAGGTCCTAGGCGACAGGCCAGACCAAGAGCAGTTCACCAAAACCCCTTATGAAGAATAATCAATCAAGGACCGTGACGTCACCCGGTATGGCGCAGCCGGGGCCCCACCCTGGAGCCAGGCCTGGGGTTGGGGCTCGTATGCGAGCGCTTGGTGGCCGGGCCTTTGCCCACGGGGCCCGGCCGGGCTCAGCTCGAAGTGGTAACGTGGGCCCGATCTCCTGTGGGTTCACCACCCACAGAGGTAGCCGTAAGGGGCTGGTGCAGTGTGGATTGGGTGGCAGTCGAAGGCAGGGGCCTCGACGACCCGATCCCCGGACACAGCGGCTAGCTGTTGGGACATGGAATGTCACTTCGCTGGGGGGGAAAGAGCCTGAGCTTGTGTGGGAGGTTGAGAGGTACCGGCTAGAGATAGTCGGGCTCACCTCCATGCACAGCTTGGGCTCTGGAACCCAGCTCCTCAAGAGGGGCTGGACTCTCCACTTCTCTGGAGTCGCCCATGGTGAGCGGTGGCGGGCTGGTGTGGGCTTGTTTATAGCTCCCCAGCTCAGCCGCCATGTGTTGGAGTTTACCCCAGTGAACGAGAGGGTCGCCTCTCTGCGCCTTCGGATTGGGGAGAGGACTCTTGCTGTTGTTTGTGCCTATGGGTCGAATAGCAGTATAGAGTATCCGGCCTTCTTGGAGTCCCTGGGAGAGGTACTGAGAGGTGCTCAGACTGGGGACTCCATTGTTCTACTGGAGGACTTCAACGCTCACGTGGGCGACGACAGTGACACCTGGAGGGGCGTGATTGGGAGGAACGGCCTCCCCGATCTGAACCCGAGTGGTGTTTTGTTATTGGTTTTCTGTGCTAGTCACAGTTTGTCCATAATGAACACCATGTCCGAGCATAGGGGTGTCCATAAGTGCATGTGGCACCAGGACACCTTAGGTTGGAGGTCAATGATCGACTTTGTTGTCGTTTCATCGGATCTCCGGCCCTATGTCTTGGACACTCGGGTGAAGAGAGGGGCTGAGCTGTCAACTGATCACCACCTGGTGGTGAGTTGGATCCACTGGCAGAGGAGGAAGCCTGACAGACCTGGCAGGCCCAAATGTATGGTGAGGGTCTGCTGGGAACGTCTGGCCGAGCACTCTGTCGGGGAGATCTTTAACTCCCACATCCGCGAGAGCTTCTCCCAGCTTCTGAGAGAGGCGGGGGACATTGAGTCTGAGTGGACCATGTTCTCTACCTCCATTGTAGATGCGGCTGTTCGGAGCTGTGGCCGCAAGGTCTCCGGTGCCTGTTGTGGTGGCAATCCCCGAACCCGGGTGGACACCGGAAGTAAGGGATGCCATCAAGCTGAAGAAGGAGTCCTATCAGGCCATGTTGGCCTCTGGGACTCCTGAGGCAGCTAATGGGTATCGGCAGACCAGGCGTGCCACAGCTCGGGCAGTTGCGGAGGCAAAAACTCAGAACTGGGAGGAGTTCGGTGAGGCCATGGAGGAGGACTATCAGTCGGCCTCGAAGAAATTCTGGCAAACCGTCCGGCGCCTCAGGAGGGGGAAGCAGTACTCTGCCAACACTGTTTACAGTGCGGGTGGGGAGCTGTTGACCTCGACTGGGGACATTGTCGGGTGGTGGAAGGAATACTTCGAGGACCTCCTCAATCCCACAGTCACGTCTTCCATTGAGGAAGCAGAGGCTGATGACTCAGGGGCGGACTCGTCCATTACCCAAGCCGAAGTCACTGAAGTGGTTAGCAAGCTCCTCGGTGGCAAGGCACCAGGGGTGGATGAGATCCGCCCCGAGTATCTCAAGTCTCTGGAAGTTGTGGGGCTGTCTTGGCTGACATGCCTCTGCAACATCACGTGGCAGTCGGGGACAGTGCCTCTGGAGTGGCAGACTGGGGTGGTGGTCCCTCTTTTTAAGAAAGGGGACCAGAGAGTGTGCTCCAATTTTAAGGGAATCATACTTCTCAGCCTCCCAGGGAAGGTTTACTCCAGGGTACTGGAGAGGAGAATTCGGCCAATAGTCGAACCTCAGATCCAGGAGGAACAATGTGGTTTTCGTCCTGGTCGCAGAACACTGGACCAGCTCTATACCTTTCATAGGGTGCTTGAGGGTTCATGGGAATTTGCCCAACCAGTCCACATGTGCTTTGTGGATCTGGAGAAGGCATTCGACCGTGTCCCTCATGGTATTCTGTGGGGGGTGCTTCGGGAGTATGGGGTTCGGGGCTCTTTGCTAAGGGCTGTCCGGTCCCTGTACGAACGGAGCAGGAGTCTGGTTTGCATTGCTGGCAGTAAGTCAGACCTGTTCCCAGTGCATGTTGGATTCCAGCAGGGCTGCCCTTTGTCACCGGTTCTGTTCATAATTTTTATGGACAGAATTTCTAGGCGCAGCCAGGGACTGGAAGGAATCCTGTTTGGGAACCACAGGATTTCATCTCTGCTTTTTGCAGATGATGTTGTCCTGTTGGCTTCTGCAAACCAGGACCTTCAACATGCACTGGGGCGGTTTGCAGTCGAGTGTGAAGCGGCTGGGATGAGAATCAGCACCTCCAAGTCCGAGGCCATGGTTCTCGACCGGAAAAGGGTGGCTTGCCCTCTCCAGGTTGGTGGAGAAGTCCTGCCTCAAGTGGAGGAGTTTAAGTATCTCGGGGTCTTGTTCACGAGTGAGGGAAGGATAGAGCGTGAGATCTACAGGCGGATCGGTGCGGCCTCCGCAGTGATGCGGTCGCTTTACCGGTCCGTTGTGGTGAAGAAGGAGCTGAGCCAAAAGGCGAAGCTCTCGATTTACCGGTCGATCTACGTTCCGACTCTCACCTATGGTCATGAGTTTTGGGTAATGACCGAAAGAACAAGATCATGGATACAAGCGGCCGAAATGAGTTTCCTTCGCAGGGTGGCTGGGCGCTCCCTTAGAGATAGGGTGAGAAGTACAGTCACTCGGGAGGAGCTTGGAGTAGAGCCACTGCTCCTCCACATCGAGAGGAATCAGCTGAGGTGGCTCGGGCATCTCTTTCGGATGCCTCCTGGACGCCTCCCTGGGGAGGTGTTCCAGGCATGTCCCCCCGGGAGGAGGCCCCGGGGAAGACCCAGGACACACTGGAGGGACTATGTCTCTCGGCTGGCATGGGAATGCCTCGGTGTTCTTCCTGAGAAGCTGGCCGAGGTGTCTGGAGAAAGGGAAGTTTGGGCTTCCATGCTCAGACTGCTGCCTCCACGACCCGGCCCCGGATAAGTGGAAGAAGACGAGACAAGAAATAATCTGCACACAATATACAGGTACAAATATGAACAAGTGAATACTCGAACATGTCTTGTATGGATATTAAAGGTGTTTCTTTTTTGGGTTTAAGAATTGATAGTATGCTTCAGTTGTCTGTGGTGTTGCACATGTTCTTGCTGTGTTCACATGAGACTCTAGGTTTTCACATATGCTGGTAAGTTGATTGGTAAGTTTAAATTGTGTATGTGTTTTACTGAAGATGAATGAATTATTGAGTTATTGAAGTATTGAATCAATGAAAGAAGGATTCAATCAATCAATCAATCAATCAATCAATCAATCAATCAATCAATCAATCAATCAGTTATTGAAATAAATGTAGAAATATGAAGGCAAGAACATTGTAAAAAACACCTTGAGGATAAGTTGCTAGGGAATACCTCCAGTACCAAGATTTATCCAATGTTTTTAGAACTGTAATCTGAGCTAATGGAGCTCACCAATGCAGAGTTGCATGCGCGCGCACACACACACCCACCCACCCACACACACACACACACACACACACACACACACACACACACACACACACACACACACACCAAGTCTCCCTATAAACTAACAATTTGCATTGATTCATTTAAAATGAGCAGACTCCTGAGTGATGCAACAGAAAAAAAAAATTGCCTTATTCTCCTGAAGATGCCACAATAGCCCAAGAAAACAAAGTTAAACAATCAGGGCATTAACCAATACATTTATTGCAGTTATTGCATTACAATACAGTTAGTTCTTTCCTCTACATGTGTTCAGCTGCTTTGTGCATGAGCATCACTTTGAAAAATTACAGTGATTTGGAGGAACACTGCCACCTTCACCCTCCCCAGTTGGTAGCTGTCAAGTGATAGAGGAGAGCTAGTATGCCAGAAGTACACAATCAAATTGAAAAAAAAAAGAGCAGATTAGAATGTGAAACCTAAAACAATAGTGACAAATCTACTATTGGAATATTACATTGCCTGTGTTTGTAGTCATGTTCATTTTAAGGTCAGTTATGTGGGCGGCATGATGGTACAGTGGTTAACATTGTTGCGTCACATCAAGAAGGTTCTGGGTTCGTGGCCAGCGAGGGTCTTTCTGTGTGGAGTTTTCATGTTCGCCACGTGTCTGCGTGGGTTTTCTCTGGGTGCTCTGGTTTTCCCCACAGTCCAAAGACATGCAGTAAGGTTAAGTGGCTACTCTAAATTGTCCATAGGTGTGAATGTTTTTTTCCCCCCAAGCCCAGAAATGGGAGGGTTGTGGTAGGAAGGGGGTCTGGTGTAAAAATATTACATGTGGATCAATAGGGTCCACATGGCAGCGACCCCACACACATAAGTGGGACACGGTGGAAGAAGTGAGAGATGAGACTTTAGAAGAGCGTGTTAACATAGAAAAGACAAGCTGCAGTGCACTCGTAAATTAGGATGGGAGGGTGAAAGTGAAGTTTAAGCTGAGGCTGGATCTTTATGTGAATGAGATAAATTGAGAGTAGTGGAAAACCTTGAGCTGATTGATACTACTGGCTGTATGGGTGGAGTGAAGAAGCTGTCCTTTGGGCTGCCTGTGGCTGCCATCTCTCATGTGCCTGACATTTCACTCAAACTCCAGAATGGCAGAGCACCATACTGGAGCTCAACCTCCTATATTACATGTTCCTTTTGCCACCTTCATTGCTCCCTCTATTCAGTCTGTTCCAGGACTCCATATTACTTTCATGTCTGTCTTTTTATCCACCTCCCTATCCCTTGTCCCCATCAAACCATTTCTGCATGTCCTCCTGTCTCTACTCGCACACTTCTTCTTTTCCTGGTTCAACTCATTACTCCACATCTTCAACCCTGCACTTCTCTCCATTTGCAGCTGTAAACTCTCTGACTTCTATTATGTCCCGCTACTCATTCTTTCCCTCTCCTCCTTCCAATCTTGAGTCAGATGATGTGTGTGTGTGTGTGTGTGTGTGTGTGTGTGTGTGTTGGCTGAAGACAGATCTTTTATATCTTGGACTGGGTGGGAAGAAATCTAATGAATGAAAAAAAAAAAGGTTTTAAACCTTGTAATATATTTGATATTTGTTATAATCATTAAATAAGCTCTAATTAACATTTTGCAAAAAATCCATTCATCCATCCATTATCTGTAACCACTTATCCTGTGCAGGGTTGCAGGCAAGCTGGAGCCTATCCAAGCTGACTATGAGTGAGAGGCGGGGTACACCCTGGACAAGTCACCAGATCATTGCAGGGCTGACACATAGAGACAAACAACCATTCACACTCACATTCACACCTACGGTCAATTTAGAGCCACCAATTAGCCTAACCTGCATGTCTTTGGACTGTGGGGGAAACCGGAGCACCTGGAAGAAACCCATGCAGACATGGGGAGAACATGCAAACTCCACACAGAAAGGCCCCCGTAGGCCACTGGGCTCAAACCCAGAACTTTCTTGTTGTGAGGCGACAGTGCTAACCACTACACCACTGTGCTGCCCCATTTTAAATCTACAGAGGATTTAGTATAGTAAAATATGATTATTGTAATTGAAAATGAACTGAATGCTCAGACATTTAAATGACAGTTTATCAGATTATTGTTATTTCATGAAGCTATTTAAAAACAGTATCCACATATATGACTGAGCTTAGATTCCTTTTTAATAATTATGTGGAAAAACCTCTTTTAATGGCTAAGAAAAAAATATATGTATTTGTCACATAGACACCAGGTCATCTTGGGAAAACAGATGAAAAACATATCAGTATGTAAGTAAACCTGAGAAACCAATCAATGTTTCAGCATAAATCAATATGCTACTTAAGAAAATAACTATACATGGATTACCTATCATTATATTTTTGGAAATATCCTTTCCAGCTATAGTGTATAATTATTATGGATAAATTTAAGAACATCAGCTGAAATTCTACCTAAAAAATGCAACACATATTTGTGAAGTTCATAGAGTTCACATAAAAATATAAAAAATAAAGTAATTATATCAATAATAGTATAGACAATAACAGTATAAGAATTAATATACCCATAAGTAATAAAAGTGTTGTGAAAGTAATAAAATTTTTAATGAAAAATACTGAATATCAAAAATTGAACGTAAAGTTGCCATTCTGTCTGTGGTTCCTGGACGTAATTCCAAGATTCTGGATATGTTAACTTGGGCATATTTGAAAAATGGAATAATGAGAATGAGATGAAAGGAGAAGAGAGGAACATCACAGATCATGGGTGCATGCATCAGGGGGACACACTGTTACAACTTGTATGTTACAACTTGATCACTAGTCCCAGTGTTCTTTAATATGATACATTTTCAACAGAAAAGAGAATACCAGGAGCTCTGATCAGACTATCACAGTCCCGCTGCATAGTGATCACAGCCAGTAAATCTATTAAGTCCTTGCACTGATGGAGAGACAGAGCCAGTCTCTAAATATACAGTATATAAAAGCCCTTACAGGGGTGACCCAGAGATGGGGACAATGATGTGCACTCACTTGTATAAATCCCTTTATTACAGCAACCCAGTGACCTTAAAGGAAAAAAAAAAAACATGGTACATCCAGTCTATGGTGGTAAACCTACTGTGTTGTAAATCTCTCCAGTCAAAGAAAGAGAGTAATGGTGCTAGGATGGGAAAGAACAAGAAAGGATACTGTAGATACAGTGGTGCTTGAAAGTTTGTGAACCCTTTAGAATTTTTTATATTTTTGCATAAATATGACCTAAAACATCATCAGATTTTCACCCAAGTCCTAAAAGTAGATAAAGAGAACCCAGTTAAACAAATGAGACAAAAATATTATACCTGGTCATTTATTTATTGAGGAAAATGATCCAATATTACATATCTGTGAGTGGCAAAAGTATGTGAACCTTTGCTTTCAGTATCTGGTGTGACCCCCTTGTGCAGCAATAACTGCAAATAAACATTTCCGGTAACTGTTGATCAGTCCTGCGCACCAGCTTGTAGGAATTTTAGCCCATTCCTCCATACAGAACAGCTTCAACTCTGGGATGTTGGGGGGGGGTGTCCTTACATGAACTGTTCGCTTCAGGTCCTTCCACAACATTTCATTTGGATTAAGGTCAGGACTTTGACTTGGCCATTCCAAAACATTAACTTTATTCTTCTTTAACCATTCTTTGGTAGAACAACTTGTGTGCTTGTTGTCTTGCTGCATGACCCACCTTCCCTTGAGCTTGATGTCATGGACAGATGTCCTGACATTTTCCTTTAGAATTCGCTGGTATAATTCAGAATTCATTGTTCCATTAATGATGGCAAGCCATCCTGGCCCAGATGCAGAAAAATAGGCCCAAACCATGATACCACCACCATGTTTCACAGATGGGATAAGGTTCTTATGCTGGAATGCAGTGTTTTCCTTTCTCCAAACATAACACCTCATCTCATCTCATTATCTGTAGCCGCTTTATCCTGTTCTACAGGGTCGCAGGCAAGCTGGAGCCTATCCCAGCTGACTACAGGCGAAAGGCGGGGTACACCCTGGACAAGTCGCCAGGTCATCACAGGGCTGACACATAGACACAGACAACCATTCACACTCACATTCACACCTACGGTCAATTTAGAGTCACCAGTTAACCTAACCTGCATGTCTTTGGACTGTGGGGGAAACCGGAGCACCCGGAGGAAACCCACGCGGACACGGGGAGAACATGCAAACTCCACACAGAAAGGCCCTCGCTGGCCACGGGGCTTGAACCCAGGACCTTCTTGCTGTGAGGCGACAGCGCTAACCACTACACCACCGTGCCGCCCCAAACATAACACTTCTCATTTAAACCAAAAAGTTCTATTTTGGTCTCATCTGTAAACAAAATATTTTTCCAATAGCCTTCTGGCTTGTCCACATGATCTTTAGCAAACTGCAGATGAGCAGCAATGTTCTTTTTGGAGAGCAGTGGCTTTCTCCTTGCAACTCTGCCATGCACACCATTGTTGTTCAGTGTTTCCCTGATGGTGGACTCATGAACATTAACATTAGTCAATGTGAGAGAGGCATTCAGTTGCTTAGAAGTTACCTTGGGGTCCTTTGTGACCTCGCCAATTATTACACACCTTGCTATTGAAGTGATCTTTGTTGGTCGACCACTCCTGGGGAGGGTAACAATGGTCCTGAATTCCCTCCATTTGTACACAATCTGTTAGAATAGTTAGATTGCAACCTTTAAGATCCTGAAGGTTGTGGCCAGAAAAGTGTACAAAAGATATCAGAGTCCATGGCTCATGGGTGGAGCCAGACACAGAGCTTCCGACTTCCCCTCGTACACATCCTGAGACCTGTGTGGTTCAGAGCAAGCAAAGGCTGAGGGAGATACAGGCTGAAAAGGATGAAATATAAAAGAGATTGGATCTTAGTGTATGTGTGTAAATGCACTGAGGCAGTGTAAGTGATGACGGGTGACATCGAGCGGCATGCTCCTCATGAGCAGATGCTCACTCACTGCCATCAGCACCATTAGCTCTTCAAGGGCAATCATGCATGCTGCCAACCAACCTTCACTGCTCAAACTTGCTCACACCCCTTGTGACATGGGTTAGGAAGCCTTCACACACGCCAGCTGTGCTCCAAATGCAAACTGCTCACTTGGTTAGCTTGTCTGCCAAGCAATTTCTAACACTGCCTCGCCACACAGAGACATGACCAGCCACTCATGCCTGAACCAGCTACTGAGGGCATGCAAGGCAGCTCAACACTCTCAACACTATATACGGGACTAATTCAAACCTTTCTTATACATATGAATAGAAAATTCTACAATTCAGTCAGATACCTGAACTGAAAATAAGTGCTGACAAAAGATGACATGTGTCACTTGCATGTCTGAATATTATGGTTGCTATTAAATCAGATTCTCTTGACAATTTCAAGACAGACATCGGTGTGCTTGAAGACACACCTCCATGCAATTGATCATAGATAATAAAAGGATTTTATATCCCCTTTGCATGATTATATTTTCATTTCAGGAAAAAAGTTATCTCTCAATAAAATGCTGGTTTATCTTACCATTTATATTAACCTTGTAACCTTATAACCTTGTTAGAACTGAACTGGAGCTATTGCCAAGCCCTGCAAACAAATTGCTGATTGGATAATTTATTATCTATATTGCCTGTCTTTGGCACCGTTCCTTGATATCTCTCCACAATGTGTATTAAAGAACAGAAGAAGATCTGCTTGCCACATAGTTACTTATGAGATAATATCTAATGTCTCTGCTTCCTCCCTTCTCTGTAAATGTGTATGAGTCAAAACTAGGGCAGAACCAAATGTGAATTTCAATAGGATAATTTTTTTTATTTTTGTTTGGACATGTAATTTTGGCAATAAGAGCTACCACGTGTAATATCAACCATAGCCTGATACTGTAATCCTCTCAGGTGGAGTAGGAAGATCTGTGGAGACAGAGTAGCGCATTACCTTTAAAGCAAGCTCAAAAAGCAAATACCAACACCATGGCAGGCCAATGTCAGCATATTGTTTTTACATTAAACATAACAATCATTATTGAGATAATGTTTGTTGTAATAATGTTTCCTCAAGATCACAATATAAATTATATTGTTCAGATAAGACAATAATTTGCTTTACATTATATTAGCTTACTGGGGGTGGCAAGGTGGTGTAGTTGTTAGCACTGTCGCCTCACAGCAAGAAGGTTCTGGGTTTGAGCCCAGTGACCGATGGGGGCCTTTCTGTGTGGAGTTTGCATGTTCTCCCCGTGTCTGCATGGGTTTCCTCTGGGTACTCTGGTTTCCCCCACAGTCCAAAGACATGCAGATTAGGCTAATTGGTGGCTCTAAATTGACCGTAGGTGTGAATGTGAGTTTGAATGGTTGTTTGTCTCTGGCCAAGTTTGCATTAGACCGTATCTGTCTCGTTTTCTTCGCGGATGCACTGTCCGTTTACATTAAACTGCCTGGAAACGCCGGGAAACGGGAATCCGCCAGGGTCCACGTATTCAATCTAGATCGTGTCTGGTCTGGTGCTGTGTAAACATTGAGAATACGTGGATACGCTGTGCTGAGCTCTAGCTGGCGTTGTCATTGGACAACGTCACTGTGACATCCACCTTCCTGATTCGCTGGTGTTGGTCATGTGATGCGACTGCTGAAAAACGGCGTGGACTTCCGCCTTGTATCACTTTTCATTAAAGAATATAAAAGTATGAAAATACTGCAAATACTGATGCAAATACTGTCCATTGTATAGTTATGATTGTCTTTAGGCTTGCCATCCTTCCACTTGCAAGTGCTAAGTGATATGCGCTGGGATCACACACACAGCGGCTCAGTCCCGAATCGTGGCTCGTGCACTTCACTCGCGCGCTCTGTGAGCTGCGCAGGGCCGGAGTGCGCACCCTCCAGAGGGCACTCGCTGTTCAGGGCGGAGTGATTTGGAGCGCAGGATGCCTGCGGAGCCGAGCGTATCCGTGTATTGGTGTTGCTGTGTGCACGCAAATCGTGTATTGGTGTTGCTGTGTGCACGGTAATTGTTTTAAAAACGTTAATCTGATGATCTGCTGATACGGTCTAATGTAAACCCCACCTCTGTGTCAGCCCTGCGATGACCTGGCGACTTGTCCAGGGTGTACCCCGCCTTTCGCCCATAGTCAGCTGGGATAGGCTCCAGCTTGCCTGGAACCCTGTAGAACAGGATAAGTGGCTACAGATAATGGATGGATGGATCAATGTGAATGTGAGTGTGAATGGTTGTTTGTCTCTATAGATAGTTTTCACTGATGTCACGGCATTCTGGGGAACGCCCCCCAGATGCCATCTTGGGGGGCAAACAAAATGGACCATCGCCACTACCGGCTACGTTATCTCGGACGAATTTATGAAGTTATATAGTCAGTTTTCTAAAATAAAGATCAATGTCAGCAAAATCAAGCAAACAGAAGTATATTGATACATTAGACGACATCTCACGACAACGATATGCAGCCAAACTGGCCTTGATTGGGGGAATTGACCCCTACAAAGTGGACAAAGATGCATTTTCAAGTGACTATGCAGGGCTGCCAAAGCCTGAAACTGCCAAAGCCTGCTCCAAAGCCTGAAACTGACTTCATCAAACTTTAAAGGCTGTCTGATATATACAACTTTATATATTCACAGCGCGCCTTTTGGCGGATGCCGCCTGAATCGCGCAGATCCGATTTTTTTTTTAGGGGGGGCGTTGGAGTGTCTGATTATAATTTCAAAGTAAATTCTGTATTAAAATGACTAAATAAGCAAATCCGTTACAGTCCATGAAACAGGAAGTATAAGGATGAGAAAAAAACAGTTTAAATCGGAAAGCTGCGCACATTTGCGCAGTCCGAGCGGTGTGCAGGACTGCGCAAATGTGCGCAGCTTTCCGATTTAAACTGTTTTTTTCTCATCCTTATACTTCCTGTTTCATTGACTGTAACGGATTTGCTTATTTAGTAATTTTAATACAGAATTTACTTTGAAATTATAATCAGACACTCCAACGCCCCCCCTAAAAAAAAAAAATCGGATCTGCGCGATTCAGGCGGCATCCGCCAAAAGGCGCGCTGTTTGCATCCCAAACACAAATCAAATCATACAGAATAGACCTAAAATGTTTTTCAAAAATGACCCTTGCGTGAGTGAAGTGACAAGTTTCAAATAGAAACGTGACAAACGAGCGATATTAAGTATACATTACAATGTAAACGTACACTCAGTGGTTCCAGTTAGGCATTCTCCAGAGATTGTTCACTTGATGTTTTGGTTTCCAAAAACAAACTTAAACACAATTGATTGTTTATTTAAACAACTTACCACTTATAAAATGATCGGAGCAGACTTTGCTGTGTTTGGAAGGCTGATAATCCTTGCGGTTGATTCTCGCAAGCCATAGATTTCTCCTTTGTATGCTGAGTTTGTTTGCTCATCTTCGTGCTCCCGTACAGTGGGAATTCCATAAAAGCTCCGCTTGACTTCATCATTTGACCTATTACGACAGCCATGAATACAACAGGTGTGCACCATTGCTAGCTTTAAATAGCCTGCTTTGGTTCTTTTGAAGACTTTGTACTCGCGCGTTACAATGTGTGCTCAGTCACCCGTACGGTAAGCTGGACCCCCAAGATGGCCACCACTAGGGAATCCCCGACTCTGTGACGTCATGTGAAAACTATCTATTAGCCCTATGATGATCTGGCGACTTGTCCAGGGTGTACCCCACCTCTCGCCCATAGTCAGCTGGGATAGGCTCCAGGTTGCCCCGACCCTGTACAGGATAAAGGCCAATTTATGCTGACAACCCAGTCCTCGCAGATAGCGTCGCAGACAGTGTCTGCGTAGCCCCCCCACCTTCGCAGACACTCTGCGCGCACCTCCCAAAAATTGTGACCACCGCAGAAGCCTCGCAGACAGCGCCGCAGACAAGAGGGCTCTGATTGGTCCACTCTACAGCCGCTGTACACGCACTTCCGCTTCCCTACTTTCCCGGTTTGGTTTGTTTTCACGACCAGCATTTTTAAAAACACGAGTGAAGATGGAGCAGCACGAAGAGCGGTTGATTGAGGAAGTACGTACATCTATACGACTCCAGTTCTAGTCATTATAAAAAAAAAGTCCTAGTCATTATAAGTAACCGGAGGATAAACACTCCACTAACCACACCCACCAACTACTCCTAGCGACTTCGTGCCCCCTTGCGTTGTGCCGGTGAATAACATCACGCACGCCTATTACTCCCGCTCAACAATAAATTACAACTGTCTGCGAAAAGCTATCTGCGAAAGCCTTGTCGCAAGAGCATGCAGAGGCCTTAAGCGGTTATTGATAATCAATGGATGAATGGATGAATAGCTTACTAGGAATGTCTCAGTTAACTTCACCATGGTGGTTAATTTAAATTTACATTTATTAAATGTAAAGGAAGAAATTATTTTAGATTGAATTATTCCATGGCTGTATTGTAGAAATTTGTCTTTTCCATCTTATGTTAAATGCATTTTGCACGTGGCTTTTTACATTTTAGAATTTTTACTTTTTACAATTTTACATTGACATTATTTACTGCATTAGTTAACATTAACCAGGGCTCGACATTAACGGTTGTCCGCTTGTCCGGGACAAGTGATCCTTTATGTTGGACAAGTTCATCCTCTCAGTTACTTGTCTGATTGGACAAGTGCCAAAATACGCCGATATTCAGGTTACATATCAAATTTATCAGTTTATTCACATGATTTCCGAAGCATCTCACTCGACATACTGTTTTGATTAATCGCCGGATGTTTCTCTTCGGAAAGAGCAATGTGCGCATGCGCAATATTCCGCTTGCGAAACTGGCCAATACCGCTTCGTGTATTTGAGCTGAAAAGTAAACGGCCGTTGACCAGACCCTCCAGGATTTCGCGATGTTGCAATTTGCAACTTCAACGCAAATTCAACCAATCCCCGTGAATTCAGGGCAGTGTTGCAATTATATCCATATCACCGCAACTTTCCCGCAAATTTGACCAATCGTTGGCGTCATCTTGAGGTGACGTCGACAAACTACCTTCCGCCTTACTTCCGTGTTTCCGTTCAAGAGAAGCAGCATGTGCAAGTCAGTGTTTATGTAGGCTTAAATTCTGTTACTGAAAGTGTGTTATGTTTACAGTGAAGGACTGTGTGCACTTTACATTATTTTTTTACTTAATACAAGAAATTAATGGCTGCCAACATTTTTGCCAAAATGGTATTTTATTTTCCATTGTTTAGGCAGCTTCAGCATCATACTGTGAGATTCTGTTCAAAGTGTTTTCTTTTCTTCTATGAAGCCTGAGACATTTATTTTATTAGTTTATAATTATTGTTTAATTTAGTCTTCAGGAGAGACTGCCTGCACACAGTACTAGTATTAATAGCTTTTTTTTTCTTACATGAAAGCTGAGGCATTTATATTATACTTTAAGGTAACTTCATGTTGTGCTGTGAGTTTCTCTGCACTTCAACTTTTGAACCAACAGGTGCATTTGGATAAGTAAAGCCTATTTTTCTGCATTTTTGTAGTCCTGATAATCTTTTATATTGGTAAAGTTGTTTATAGGACCATTTCTCAGTGTCTTTGTATTTTTAATCAATAGTTTTTCAGTAATAACTTAATATTTAACATATCACTCAATTTTAATCACAAAAAGAGAAAATCGCAACAATTTCTCGCAACTTTCACTTCCTCCCGCAGTGTAATCGCAACAAAAACCTAAAAAATGCCACAACTTTCATCGCAACCATTAAATACCATACAAGAGCCACAATGAATAATTAGACAACAACAATTAATCAGTGGAGGATATATATTCAAAGTTACTAATTTAAAAATGAAAATATACTCATCTCATCTCATTATCTCTAGCCGCTTTATTCTGTTCTACAGGGTTGCAGGCAAGCTGGAGCCTATCCCAGCTGACTACGGGCGAAAGGCGGGGTACACCCTGGACAAGTCGCCAGGTCATCACAGGGCTGACACACAGACACAGACAACCATTCACACTCTCATTCACACCTACGGTCAATTTAGAGTCACCAGTTAACCTAACCTGCATGTCTTTGGACTGTGGGGGAAACCGGAGCACCCGGAGGAAACCCACGCGGACACGGGGAGAACATGCAAACTCCGCAGAGAAAGGCCCTCGCCGGCCACGGGGCTCGAACCCGGACCTTCTTGCTGTGAGGCAACAGTGCTAACCACTACACCACCGTGCCGCCTGAAAATATACTGTATAATTTTAATTTTCTGGTTTTCAATTTCTCATAAATAAATTAATGATTGATAGAGTCCAATTTTTTCTGCAGTGAATAGATTGTGTTAAAGTAATTCTGGTGAAATTAGTTTATTACAAATAGTTTTTGTGTTTTTTTTTCTCAAATTTTTCTTCGGACAAGTCAACTTTACATTCGGACAAGTAAATTTCCTTTCAACTTGCCTGACAGGACAAGTGGTTTCAAAAGTTAATGTAGAGCCCTGTTAACAAGTTATGAACATTCAGCATTAATGAACCATAAATAACATTCTACAAAGTAACTAACTTGTAACTAACTTGTTTTCACTGACATTTGTTTAAATGTTAACTCTGGCATTGACTAATTTTTATACAGTCCATGAAAAAATAATTAAGTCCACATAAATGAGCAAAAATTCAATTACAACATGTTTCTAAATGTTAACTTTGTCTGTGTGGCCAAAGGTTTGTGGACACCTGACCATCACACCCATGTGTGCTTTCTGAACCCCATTCAAGACTGAGTACCCCTTTGGTGTTATAATAACCTCCATACTTCTGAGATGGCTTTCCACTTTGGAGCATGGTTGTTCAAGTTTGTACCAATTCAGCCTTAGAGTATTAAAGGGCATATTCTGGACCAATTTCGGGTATTTTTTTTTTATATGAAAGTATGTCCCTTTACACACTCATCCAGAAGGGTAATTTTGCACAAGGCCATCCGTCTACAGCAGAAAAAAATAAAATAACAAAATGCATCTGGAAAAATCCCAAGGGAGTCTGGAGCCAGAACCATGATGTTATCTGCGGAAGTGCGAGCAGGCTGTGCGAGCTTGCGCGGTTTCAGTGCATAGCATGTGTAGACCAAGCGCTCCCATTTCTCTCTCATTGTCCGGTCTTTTGGAAAACGATGAGTACTAATTCCATCATGACAGTGGCGGCTCCTGAATTTTTTTTCGGGGGGGGCAATTTTCCCCCCGTTATGTCTACACGGACCGTAAATGTCCACAGGACTGAAGTAAATTGACCTAGGTAGCAAATCAATTGGCCGAACTTGTTTTTGCCTGGTAAATTCAGATATGGGGCGGCACGGTGGTGTAGTGGTTAGCGCTGTTGCCTCACAGCAAGAAGGTCCTGGGTTCGAGCCCCGGGGCTGGCGAGGGCCTTTCTGTGTGGAGTTTGCATGTTCTCCCCGTGTCCACGTGGGTTTCCTCCGGGTGCTCCGGTTTCCCCCACAGTCCAAAGACATGCAGGTTAGGCTAACTGGTGACTCTAAATTGACCGTAGGTGTGAATGTAAGTGTGAATGGTTGTCTGTGTCTATGTGTCAGCCCTGTGATGACCTGGCGACTTGTCCAGGGTGTACCCCGCCTTTCGCCCGTAGTCAGCTGGGATAGGCTCCAGCTTGCCTGCGACCCTGTAGAAGGATAAAGCGGCTAGAGATAATGAGATGAATGAGAAATTCAGATATCAATATAGACAATATCTCTTCTCTCCACTAGGTGGCAACATTAAACAAGTTAAAGGTGGCAAACTAAGGTAGCCTAGTAAACTAGACCCACCCGCCTAGCGGCCAAAAATATTTTTGCCTACGAGTGGCAAATATTCACATTTAGTCTGGCTTGCCAGGCTAAAACTAAGGAAGATTCATTGTGAAGCCTTCAAAGCAAAACATTTGGCATCACAATCAATTAATATTACATTACTCATTTTCTCATATTATTCCAGTATTCTATAATAAGTAGACACAAATTCTTAATTATAAACATATTCTAATTTCTTCAATTCTAAAGAATGCAATTAAAGTGGCAGGATATAAATCCAAAAGTGTTTATTTAAGTTTTGAAAAAGATGAAGAAAAGCATAACCATCAAACAAACATGTGCAGCTTAATTATGTGGTTTTTTTTATATGGAATTGCACCATTTTAACAACAAATAATTCTAAATAAATTCTGCAGTTTTTTTTCACAAGAATTCCTCCAGAAAGCCATGCCTTAAAAGGAAATTTAAAGTATTACAAGTTGTCAATGAACACAAAAGGCTTTAGTTATTTAGTTATATACACACAAGGTTACACGAGGTTTTGTAGTCAGTGCAACTTGGCTTAACAAGTTGGAAAAAAGGTAAGGTGCTGCTGGCTCCAATGAACACATACTGTACAATATATAAAAACTGAAAATATGCTTAATTTACACCAAGTCAGAGAGAACTTGAGGCTACTGAAATATTCCAAGCATGGCAATGTTAAACTGCCATTGGTAAAACAAAAACATGGCAATGTTAAACTGCCATTGGTAAAACAACTGCCATTGGTAACACACACACAAAAACAACTTTTGCCTAGTAAATTCAAATATCAGATATCACTGTACCGTCTGCTGTGCTACTTCCAGGGTGGAAGAGAACGCAAGGGTAGCAAAAAAGAGCATTGACTACATCACAGCCAGCCAAGTTTTCCGGTGGTACCAGTTCTTGTTAAAACCTCTTGAGCAGGTCTTCTCCCCCTTCGTAGACACTTGCTTGATGTTTAAATTCGGTCTAGGAGGTCCTAGCTGTTTGATTGCCGTTTTCTCCTCATTGGTACGACGACTAAAGGGAACTTCTTTCAGAGACACTATCGTATTGTTGCACTCAACACTCGCTGCCATCTTCATAGAATGTTCACACATTTCCCGCGCAAGTTGCGTTTTCCAGGCCAAAATTATGTTCAAAACCCGCCAAAATGCACTAAAAACCAATCTGGCAACACTTGCGCGGCGCAACAGGCGTATGACGTAAGCATGCTGCTTGTGTGAGCACATAAAACCTAATAGAAAATGCATTGGGAGCAGGATTTTCGAAAAAAACGTACGTACCATTACTGTCAATGGGAGATTTTGGGGCAAATCTGAGCCTGACAGAAATCGCCCCAAAAGGGCGTGGCTACATCAGGCGCGACCTTAACCTGATTGGACAATGACATTACTGTTGGTAGTAGGAGTAGATTAAAAAAAAAAAAAATCTCTCCTTGTTTGGGAGTGCGTCGCCCAAATCGCCCCTATTAACGAGCCGCCAGTGCATCATGATTGGTGTTGCTACACCCTCCTATGATACATCTGTTAACCATTTTAATAATTACGTGATAACGTTGAAGAAATTTGCAAAAAACCACCAGGTCGTTTTCTCATAAACAAACCAGCACTGATGTAGGATTCAGAGGGAGGCGTCCCGCATGTGACATCATGAAAATCAATGTTTGCCGGGAAATTCAAATGCCAAGTTTTTTCAGAGGCAGACCAATTCACCTCAAATGGCTTGATTTCAACTGAATTTTTCTGGTATTGCGCAAGGTAAAAAAATTGCAGAGAATGTAGAATGTTACAGATATTTGACCAAAGTTTAATATAAAATAGGAGAATTACATTGATCTTGCTCCTGAATTTACCCATGATATGCCCTTTAATGAGGTCAGACACTGATGTTGGGTGACGAGCCCTGTGTTGCAGTCAGTGTTCCAGTTCATCCCAAAGGTGTTCAGTGCGGTTAGGGTCAAGGCTCTGTGCAGACCGCTCAAGTTCTTCCAGTCCAAACTTGGCAAACCATGGCTTCATGAATTTCACTTTGTGCACAGGGGCATCGTCAAGCTGGGATAGGTTTTGGCCTCTTAGTTCTAGTAAAAGGAAATCTTAATGCTCAAGTATACAATAACATCCTAATTCTGTGCTTCCAACTTTGTGATAAAAGTTTGTGATAGTCCCACATTTGAGTGTTTTGGTCAGGTTTTACTTACTGAAACTCTGATTTCCATATGTAAATATTCAAGTTTACTTTTCAGGTTCAGTTGTTGATTATCTGGCTTAATAAAAAAAAATTAACTCACCAATCAATACGTGTTTGTTTGTTTGTTCCAGTACTTGAATACATGGTTCACTGTAATAGTACTTTTTGAGTATAATTAAATTACAGTACATGAGTAGTTTAAAGAACACTTTTTTTAAGCAAGTTAATTAACATTGCTATTATTTTCTATCATCAATACAAAGTAAAAAAAAAAAGTATTCCTTCAAACCCTGAGAGACTGTAGACCAACTGGACAATATGTACACATTTTAAATAACTCAATTTCAAGACCCAGTCATAATAAATCAGTTTTCTGCTGAAAATCTACATTTCAGGCTCCAAATGCTTAGGCAGAAGTGACAATATCTGAGACAGTGGTGGCAGATCAGCGTCCCTGGACTAATTTATCAGACATTTTCAGTTTTAAATGAAACAAATTAAGAATACTGCAAATTCTGTATGCCATTTGTAAGACATTTATAGCTGAGTTAATTTGACTAGCTAACCAGATCTTTGGATGTTGTACAGTGGTGCTTGAAAGTTTGTGAACCCTTTAGAATTTTCTATATTTCTCCATAAATATGACCTAAAACATTATCAGATTTTCACACAGGTCCTAAAAGTAGATAAAGAGAACCCAGTTAAACAAATGACACAAAAATATTATACTTGGTAATTTATTTATTGAGGAAAATGATCCAATATTACATATTTGTGAGTGGCAAAAGTATGTGAACCTCTAGGATTAGCAGTTAATTTGAAGGTGAAATTAGAGTCAGGTGTTTTCAATCAATGGGATGATTAGATTAGATTAGATTAGATTAGATTAGATTAGATTAGATTAGATTAGATTAGATTAGATTAGATTAGATTAGATTAGATTAGATAAAACTTTATTGATCCCTTTGGGAGGGTTCCCTCAGGGAAATTAAGATTCCAGCATCATCATTACAGATAAACAGAGAAAAGAAATAGAGAAAACTTCTAGATAAATTAAAATAAATTAAGTATTTGCATATACAAATATAAAAGAATAAGATATGGGGAAGAGAGGAATGAGGGAGGGGGCGCAGCAGGAAAGATATTGCACTTTATATTGCACATTATTGCTTATTGTTAGGCTAGGCTACTGCTCCATCCCGTCCTCTGTCCTCCTGTTACCCCTCCTCCCCCCCCCCAGAGAGGAGTTGTACAGTCTGATGGCATGAGGGACAAAGGAGTTTTTGAGTCTGTTCGTCCTGCACTTGGGAACAGTGTTGTTTTCGTTAACGATGACGATGACAAAATGATTTTGTTAACGCACCTTTTTTCATGACTAAAATGAGACAGTGACGAGCTAAACATACTGTAACTCTTTGATCACGAAAATATGACGAGACGTATCTGTTGTTTTCGTTGACGAGACGAGACGAAAATGTTAGTGGGTTGGCTATAGGACTATCAAAATGCATGGCGTTTCCTCCAACGGCGCGTGCAACCTGTCTGCCAAATGCTGAAAATATCAGCAATGCACCTGCATCCAGTTCTTGTTTGGTCATGCCCACCACCAGGCATGTCCGGGCACAGTACACAGTTCATGGACCATGGTGGCGGCAACGCCAGCACAAGGGCTTGGTGGATGGAAAAGATGCTATGATTTATGGACATACTTTACACATAATCAAGCAGAAAATAAAACGGAATGCCTTGTAGTGGGAGACAGAGGTACACACTGTGGCTATAAACTACGTGGCAAGAATACGACCAACCTCAAGAGGCATCTAAAGGCTCACCATGCTGCTATTTCTGCAACGGTAAGTTAACGTTACAAGAAGTCCTGTTAACAAATCATGTATACGTTTGCTAGTTTTGGTTAATGTCACTCAACAATCGGTCTGTGATGAATTTCCTATGAAGTTTTCCAAAACACCGTGATCTGGCGAAAATGAATGGGACCACTAGCTTCATGCTAAAGTTGGCTTGGTTAAGCTAACTTAAATTCAATTAACATGTCATGAGTAAAACTTGTCCTGCAGGGATTATTGGTGGGACAGCAACTGAATGGTTTGTCATACAGTATATTGACCCATATTTGAGTTACTGTGAAACATACGGGGGGAAATGTAGCTTTTCAGACCTGTTGCTGTGCCTTAATATGTCTAAATGAGCAGCAGCACACCTGGCTACTCTAACGTTAGCAGCACATTTAGCCATCATATTTACATTAACGGACAGCGTGGTCATCTTCTAGTTGTGTGTTCATCGTGACATGTTTGTGCTCTATCAGCACATTGCGACATCTTAAACGGAGGCAGGAACACGAGTCTGTGAACTATGGAGCATGCGCACTAGCAGACATCTCAACCTGCAGAAACTCATTTCAGGGAGGTGTCGTGACACATTACTTTTTTCCCATCAGCGAGGGGGGTGTCACGACACCTCCCTGAAATGAGTTTGGATGTCTGTAAACCCATAGACATATAAACATAGACACCGCATTGAGCTGGTGGCCCGTTGCTGGGATACATCAGAGTGTCCGCCATATTGGATGTGGCAAATCTTCCCCATAAACCAATGCAAGTAAATGGACTGCACTTCATAAAGCCCCTTTCTACAATAATATTTAACTCGATGCCTTTTATTCACCCATTAAGACACACACGTATATATTTGGGAAACAAACAGGCATCAAAACAACATATATAACTTTTAATGTGATGGTTATAAATAGGGTGCGAAATACCCGTCAATATTCCGTGGGAGGTGTGACCTAAATTTCCTCAACATGCAGCAGGCCTATACCCGAATCAAGCTATCGGAAACTTGTTTTTTTTTTATTCCGCTGCTACTATCGTAGGCTACTAACGATATCTACACATCAAGGCATGTTTTGGAGCTCAGCGGGGATCGTGTAGAATAATGTGCTGTGCTTACGCTGCTGAAGCCGTGCCGTGCCGTCTCCGCATCACTTTCATTAAATGCCGTGCGGATAGGCTATAAAATGTCTCCAAAAACAATTTTTGCAATATACAGTGCTATATGGAAAAAAATTCAATTAAACCATATTACAATGGGATTGCTCCATGTGATTGCTTCACATTCAGAAAGGTTAAAAACATTCATCATACGTTCAAAAACGTTCATCATAGTGTGGCACTGTATTATCTAATTCTCACTGCTGATAACTATACACCTACCCGGTGGAGATGAGCTGGGAAACTGAAGACTGAAGGAACAGCTCCCTCTCTGATCCTGACTGTCTGACCTGTTCTGTCAAAATCCTCCATTCTGAAGTGTTCACTGCAGAGCATGGATGACGGAGTAGCAGAAAACCCTTCCCGTCGCACAGCTGTCTCCCACTGCTTTTTCATGTCTTTATTTTTGGGAAACCTACATAGTATGTGAAAAGTTAGCTAAGCAACTAACAACAATCAGCGTAGTTACGAAGGAAATACTTCGTTGTTTGGAGACAGGTTTCACCGAGCGGCTATTATGCGCGAGACTTCATATTAGCCACAAAGTCAGAAAAATCTGTTCGTAAAATTACATTATAATGACCAAATACAATGAAAAGTATTTTTCCAGTCTCACCTGTGAAAGGTAATCCCATGTGATCTCGTTTGGACGGTAAACCTGTTGGTACAGTTAAACACAGCACATGAGTGAGGCATCTTTATTCTCGGCTACTGTCTAGACGCTATACCTGAGATGGTTGAAGAATCTCCACTTTGCCACATCCAATAAGGCGGCGAGGATGACGTATGATTCTACGCAGAAGGTGGCGTCTATGTTTATATGTCTATGTGTAAACCAATCAAGATGCTCTTTGTCTAGCATGCGCTACATGAACAGGCACACACGCAGTCTCTCTCGCTCTCTTTCGCGCACTCCGTCATATGCGCGATGCAGACATTAATGTTTCGCATGCACACTCTTGCTCGCTTGCTCTAGATTCTGGGAGATATTTTCCAATTTGCGGGCATCAGGGAGCCACTATCAATAGGCAGGAGACTCCCGGAACTTCCGGGAGACTTGGGATGTCTGCACTAGACAGCGTTTATGTAGAGAGCACGCACACTAGACAGCGTTTATGTAGAGAGCATACACACTTCAATCAATCAATCAATCAATCAATCAATCAATCAATCAATCAATCAATCTTTTATTTCAATTACATATAAACATATAATAGACTACACGAGTCTGCAAATAGCGCACTGCTAATTAAGGCAGACTCATGTTTACAAAGAAATTTTTTTTTATATGAATTAATATAATACTTAAATATGTATGAAAAAGATAATAAAACATACTTGACAAATTAACAACTATTTGGTAACAAAAAGAAAAAGAGGAGACAATACTTGTTATTCGATATAAAGTTACAGTAATATATCATTCAATAACATTGAAAAATATATATATAGAGAGAGAGGTATACTTGTCATACTGATAATAATAATTCATGCATGGTATTAAATAATATTTAAAGTTAAAACTAAGATAAATAAATAAATAAATAAATAAATAAATATAGCTCTTAATTTTATATAGAAACTAGACCGGACTTCCCCGGGGGAAATTGTGAGAGGATGCAGTGCGCGAAGCAATTCGGTCACGCATGTTTGCTGGCCGTGAATGTGTGACCTGCTATGAAGCTACAATGCCATGATTTATGTGTGTGCTTGAGACAGCAGCCCCCCCTCTCTCTGCTCCCTCACTGGCCCCAGTCGGCATGGTGACGGGCCTGAGCAGCAGCGTTAAGACACACAAGATTGTCAGTTTTCTGCTGTTTTTTGCTCAGGAGCAGGCCTCGAACAACGACAAATAACTCGAAAACGAAAGCAGCTATTCACAAAATTCTTTCACAGTGAGCGCTAGAAGGGTCTTCTGAATACACTGATGTAAATTTTGTCTGTAGTGTTAAAAATGAGGACACTAGAGCAAGTTAAAAATGAGTGACTTTTCTGTCACGTTTATAATGGGTGTCAATGAGGCCTCTTGGCTGCACTCTCCTCAGTTTGAGGCTTCTCATTCAAAAACTGTAAATCCTATCATTTAGGTAGACACATTGTGTGAATCAGGACAAGTTTTACTACTACTTTTGAGAAAATTATGTCTGTAGAGTGAAATTTGTGGCTGAAAACACAGTTTAAGCGAGAAAGTTTGAGCTATTTTTTCAAGCTCTCTACACACTAACTAAACGAGCTCCACTGGTGTGTAACGCAATAGACACCCATTCAAAAGCCGGATTTTCTCCCGGAACCCACATGGCGTTTGAGCCGGGACTGATCTGAAAGTGTAGAACCTAGCAGAAAAGTTGAATGCCAGATCCACAGAGGAGAAGTTTTCCTACGTTTTAGAGTTGAATCATGTCTCTAGGTGAAAGCATGCCAGAGCAGCGGATGTTTGAAAAAGTGCTTTTTTTTCAATTAATTCCATAGAAATGAATGGGGTTTTTTTTGGGCGATTTTTTCGCGACTACGTCACGAAAAATCGTATTCTGTAGAGAAAAGTAATAGCATAGCGAGTCCGATCGAGCCGCACGTTTTGATATATTGTTTGTCTGTGTGCGACGTATGGTTATTGAGTTATTCGAAATCGAAATTTGCGTAGGAATAATAAAAAGAAGAAGAAGAAGAAACACGTAGAAGAACAATAGTTGCAGTGCTTTGCACTGCAACCTATGGGCTCCCCTAGGGGAGCCCATAGGTTGCTGTGCTGCAGCACTGCATCCTAATAAAGTTATGTAGAAAGTAAGAGTTTGGAGATATAAACATCATATCCATATCTACTTAAATCAGAAAAAAGGTAGTGTCTGACTTTTTTCTTGAATGACAATTTAGATGAAGATCTTATAGAAGTTGGAATCTGGTTCCATACCCTAACACCAACACGGGAAAATTAGTTCTTTTGTAGATTTGTACAAGAATACTGAGTATATAAGTTCTTGGAGTAAGATGACCTAGTGTTATAAGAATGGATACTAGAAATAGAAGAAAATAATTTACATATTGATAGGGTGCACATTGATTAACAACGTCATACATTAATTTAGAAATACATTCATAGAAAAGAAGATTTACTGGTAAAATATTGGTTTTGGGAAACAATGGAAGGGCACTTTCTCTATTATCAACAAAATGGATTAATCTTAAAGCTCATTTTTGTTTTGATTAATACTTTATTTATATGAGTTTTACAAGCCTGTCCACAAGAACTAAGACCATATGTTAAATAAGGTTGAATCAGAGAGCGATATAATGTCATAAGCGTATGTAGTGGAATAAAATGTCTAAGCTTGGCCAAAAGGCCGACAACCTTGCTTATTTTGTTGCAAATAAAATCAATATGAGGCTTCCAAGAAAGATTGTCATCGATTATTAAACCCAAATATTTTACATACTTTTTACGTTCAAGTGAAACAAGTTTGTTTTGAGACACTGTTTTGAGAGTATGTTATGCACAACCTGTCAACCTCGATTACAATTTCCGATCTCTGTATTGGCCTAATTTAATGTTTTAAAGTAATTATTTTTTTGACTAAAATGAATAACTAACACTGGACTACAACCCTTTTAGTTTTCGTCGACTAAAACTAGACCAAAACTATCAAGGATGGAATTGACTAAAATGTGACTAAAACTAAAAAGCATTTCGTCCAAAAGACTAAGACTAAAACTAAATAAAAAATGGCTGCCAAAAACAACACTGCTTGGGAAGGAGCATTCTGTCACTGAACAGGCTCCTCTGGTTGCTGATGACGGTGTGCAGAGGGTGACTGGCATCGTCCATGATATTCAATAGTTTGTCCATAGACCTCTTCTCTGCCACCATCACCAGAGAGTCGAGCTTCATGCTGACCACAGAGCCGGCCCGCCTGATCAGTTTGTCCAGCCTGGATGTGTCCTTCTTGGATGTGCTGCCCCCCCCCCCAGCACACCACAGTGTAAAACAGGACACTGGCGACCACAGACTGATAGAACATCCACAGGAGTTTCCTGCAGATGTTAAAGGACTGCAGCCTCCTAAGGAAGTATAGCCTGCTCTGTCCCTTCCTGTACAGGTGATTGGTGTTGCAAGTCCAGTCCAGCTTGCTGTCCAGCCACAGCCTGAGGTACTTGTAGGAATCCACAGCCTCCACCTCGACTCCCTCAATCAGAACTGGTCGACCTTGGTCTGGACCTCCCAAAGTCAATGACCAGCTCCTTGGTCTTCAAGGTGTTGAGCTGCAGATGGTTCCTGTTGCACCACACAGCAAAGTCCCTCACCAGGCTCCTATACTCCTCCTCTCTGTTGTCACTGATACACCCAACGATGGCTGTGTCATCGGCAAACTTCTGAATGTGACACAGCTCCGAGTTGTAGCAAAAGTCTGTGGTGTACAGGGTGAAGAGAAGAGGGGCCAGCACCATGCCCTGGGGTGCCCTGGTGCTGCTAATCACAGTGTCAGACGTGATGTCCTTCAGCCTGACATACTGTGGCCTGTCAGTGAGGTAGCTGGAGATCCAGGTGACCAGGCAGGGGTCCACTCACATCCTGTTCAGTTTGTCCTGAAGCAATAGGGGCTGGATGGTGTTGAAGGCACTCGAGAAGTCCAAGAAGAAGATCCTCACTGTGCCATTTCCCTTATCCAGATGCGAGTGGGCTCGGTGTAGCAGGTAGAGGATGGCGTCTTCCACACCAACACCTGCCCAGTATGCAAACTGCAGACAGTCCTGGGCATGTTGTACCTGGGGTCTGAGGAGGCTGAGGAAGAGCCGCTCCAACGTCTTCATCAGATGTGAAGTGAGTGTCACCGGTCGGAAGTCGTTCAGCTCGCTGGGCCAATTCTTTTTGGGAACTGGAACAATACATGATGTCTTCCAGAGGGTTGGCACTCTCCCCAGCTGCAGGCTGAGGTTGAAGATGCATTGGAGTGGTTCACCCAGTTCAGCAGCACAGGTCTTCAGTAGTCGTGGACACACCTTGTCCGGGCCTGCTACTTTCCTGGGGTTTCATGTGCGCGGCTCTGAGACCAAGAACACAAAACCGAATAAGTGTGCGACTTGGCGGAGGGACGCAATGCAGCAGACACGTTTTTTTCATGGGAACCATCAGCGCACTTTCATCAAGCTGTTAAATTTACATTTTTGAAGCAGCGCAGTTGTAGCCTGCCTTGTTTGTGATTTTAAAAAATAAATCATTCGATAAGCCAAAACAATAGAGTGGAAAGTTTCAACTTATGTTTACCTTGGATAACTTTGCCTAAAACATGGTGGTGTATACTGATTTTTTTCCCAGATTTTTTTTTTGTGTAGGTGTAACGGATGCCAGATTGTTAATGTATCTTAGTTACATAGGCTACATGGTTAAGATATCTTTTGTCCTCATTGCTTGGGCCAGATCAAACCATTAAACAAGCTTAAATTATTCTTACTCTTGCCACATACATGATTTTTTTTCAAAACTGATGATATTCAAGCCCTGTGATGACCTGGTGACTTGTCCAGGGTGTACCCCGCCTTTCGCCCGTAGTCAGCTGGGATAGGCTCTAGCTTGCCCACGACCCTGTAGAACAGGATAAAGCGGCTACAGATAATGAGATGAGATGAGATTTTTTGGCACACGCTTTGCACATCACAGACCTCGGTGATTTTAAAATGCTGCTGTGGCCCTGCTCATCTCTTCCCCCTTTTTCCTGAGCAGCAGGGTTTGAAACTCCAGCGATATGCTGCCACATAGTGCGCTTGTCAGTTGTCAGCAACTTTGTTGCTTCGTTCATTAACTGCAGGTTACCGTATCAGTGATTTTATCTGAGACATTAATGAACATTCTAAACAATTCTAACATGTTGTCAGAATGTTTATGCAGGTGCTCATGGGAGTTGTAGGCGCATAATATCACATTGCAATGCATTTATTATATCAGATGCCTTCAGAGAAAACTACAATTAAAATATACTATCATACCACAGAATAAACCACCCACCAAAGTGGCTAGTGGGACTAAAGTCATTACCCACCAAAGCCGAATTTTACCCGCATCTGGCGGGTGGGCGGATGCTAATGTAAAGCCCTGCTTCCCAGACCTCCCTCATGCTGTTCTCCTTCAGCTTCTGCTCCACCTTTCTCCTGTAGCTGTCCTTAGCTTCCCTCACGCAGCATTTCACCTCCTGCTGTGCTGCTTTCATCGCCTCCCTATCCCTGCTCCTGAAGGTGGCCTTCTTCCTGTTGAGGACAGCTTTAACTTCCTGTGTTACCCATGGCTTGTTATTAGGGTAACACCATACAGTCTTAGCGGGGGAGACCACGTCTGCACAGAAGTTGAGGTAATCTGTCAGTGTTTCAGCCCCTCTATGTCCTCACAGTGTGGGCTAAGCAGCACATTCCAGTCCGTGATGTCATAGCAGTCTCTGAGGGCATCTTCCATTTCAGGGGACCACCTCCTGATGGAGTGAGTTGTTGCAGGCTGCCTTTGAACCAGGAGGGTGTACTTCGGCTGTAGAAGAACCAGGTTATGGTCAGACTTCCCTAGTGGGGGGAGGGGTGTGACTCTGTATGCATCCCTCACATTAGCATACAGCAAGTCAATTGTCCTGTTGTTCCTTGTTGGACAATCCACAGCCTGGTAAAAAGCAGCCAAAGTAGAGTCCAAAGTAGCGTGATTAAAGTCCCCAGAAATGATCATAAATGCCTCAGGGTGCTGTGTCTGGAGCCTTGCTGTGACAGAGTGAATCCTCTCACATGCAGTGGCTGCATCTGCCTTCGGAGGGATGTAAACACAGATGGGGATCACGTGACTGAACTCCCTCGGCAGATAATATGGCCACAGGCTAACGGCTAGCAGCTCCAAGTCCAGGCAACATAAAACTGTCTTTACGGAGACATGTCCCGGATTACACCAGTGGTTGTTAACATAAATGATGAGTCCCCCACTTTTGCTTTTCCTGCATGTGTTAGTGTCTCTGTTGGCTCTCACAGCAGTCAATCCCCGCAGGTCCACGTTAGCATCCGGTACAAGGTGTGTTAGCCATGTCTCCGTAAAGATAAATAAGCTGCTCTCCTGGTAAATCTGCTGGTTGTTCAGAGCGGAAAGCTCGTCGACTTTATTCGGCAGCGAGTTCACATTCCCCATGATAATGCAGGGAATGGATGGTTTGTAACGCCACCAGTTGTCTGCTAGCCTAGCCTTTAGCTTAGTTCCAGCTTTGCAGCCCCTGGGTTTCCTCCTCAACTCGGCCAGGATGGGGTGTCGTATCCCGGCTCATCCCACTGTTTTCAGGGCCAGCAGCTCCTCTCTCGAACAAGTGAGAAAACTGGCTCCTGGTTGTGTGTTAAAGTTAAAAATATCTATGTGATATAAGTAAAGCACACTATGTCTTCATAAGAAGAGCAAAAAAGTAAAAAAGGTGGAAAAAAGAGGTTTAAAGAGCTAAAAACTACAGAGCTACTGGAGAGGCAGCCGTCTCACACAGCACCCATACAAACCTGTGTGAGTGGGCACCCTGTGTGAGTGAGCACCCTGTTTTATTTAAAGAACATGGATCTATCAAAGTCTGATCTTCACAACACATGTTTGTGGAAGTGTATTATGGCACGAACAAAGGAGATTTCTGAGGACCTCAGAAAAAGCGTTGTTGATGCTCATCAGGCTGGAAGAGATTACAAAACCATTTCTAAAGAGTTTGGACTCCACCAATCCACAGTCAGACAGATTGTGTACAAATGGAGGAAATTCAGGACCATTGTTACCCTCCCCAGGAGTGGTCAACCAACAAAGATCACTCCAAGAGCAAGGCATGTAATAGTCAGCGAGGTCACAAAGGACCCCAGGGTAACTTCTAAGCAACTGAAGGCCTCTCTCACATTAGCTAATGTTAATGTTCATAAGTCCACCATCAGGAGAACATTGAACAACAAGGGTGTGTATGGCAGGGTTGCAAGGAGAACACCATTGCTCTCCAAAAAGACCATTGCTGCTCGTCTGCAGTTTGGTAATGATCATGTGGACAAGCCAGAAGGCTATTGGAAAAATGTTTTGTGGACAGATGAGACCAAAATAGAACTTTTTGGTTTAAATGAGAAGCGTTATGTTTGGAGAAAGGAAAGCACTGCATTCCAGTATAAGAACCTTATCCCATCTGTGAAACATGGTGGTGGTAGTATCATGGTTTGGGCCTGTTTTTCTGCATCTGGGCCAGGATGGCTTACCATCATTGATGGAACAATAAATTCTGAATTATACCAGCGAATTCTAAAGGAAAATGTCAGGACATCTGTCCATGAACTGAATCTCAAGAGAAGGTGGGTCATGCAGCAAAACAACGACCCGAAGTTATAAAGTTAATGTTTTGGAATGGCCAAGTCAAAGTCCTGACCTTAATCCAATTGAAATGTTGAGGAAGGACCTGAAGCAAACAGTTCATGTGAGGAAACCCACCAACATCCCAGAGTTGAAGCTGTTCTGTACAGAGGAATGGGCTAAAATTCCTCCAAGCCAGTGTGCAGGACTGATCAATGTTTAGTTGCAGTTATTGTTGCACAAGGGGGTCACACCAGATACTGAAAGCAAAGGTTCACATACTTTTGCCACTCACAGATATGTAATATTGGATCATTTTCCTCAATAAATAAATGGCCAAGTATAATATTTTTGTCTCATTTGTTTAACTGGGTTCTCTTTATCTACTTTTAGGACTTATGTGAAAATCTGATGATGTTTTCGGTCATATTTATGCAGAAATATAGAAAATTCTAAAGGGTTCACAAACTTTCAAGCACCACTGTACAGTATGAAAGCTCTGTATTAAACTTAAGAATCACTTAGATGTTTGGTAGTGATTGCCTGATTTGTTAAATATAATTAAGTGCTACTACAGCCTACAAGTGTTGCTCAGGATAATGTCTAAGTGGTATCTTTGCTAGATCGCTGACTCTGTAGCTAGAAATGTGTATAAATTAACATGAGCTACCTAGCATATTAACCTAACAACTTACTGAACCTCAACAGCATTTGGCCAGCTAATGTTTTGTAATCCTTTCTTTATATATTGGTTTATTATTATTTATCATTATTATTATTATTGGTTTATTACTATTTCTATTATACCATTAATGCTAATGGAGGTAGTGGTCATTTAAGCATAGCTCACTTGTATTGTTAGCATCATAACAATAGAAAATAGCGCATGTGCCAATTGTATATATATATATATATATATATATATATATATATATATATATATATATATATATATATATATATAATTACTCAAGTAGTTTTTCACTGGATGACAATTACTCTTCTTCTTCCAATAGCCAGCAAGAGCCATAGGGGCACCACTGATGACATTTTTAACAGTCCATCACTGGTGTGTCTAGGGCATTTAAACTTGACAGAGCCCATCCTTCTCCAAGCTTGATCTATGGACAATTTAGAGTGGCCAGTTAAACTAACTGCATGTCTTTGGGGGAAACTGGAGCACCTGGAGAAAACCCACGTGGGCACGGGGAGAACAATCAAACTCCACACAGAAAGGCCCCCGTCAGCCACTGGGCTCAAACCCAGAATCTTCTTGCTGTGAGGTGACAGTGCTAACCACTACAGCACCGTGCCACCCCACAATTATGCTTACTTGCGTAATTTATTGATAACTACGTTTACTCAAGTGAAATATTACTACAGCAATTTTACTTCCAGTAAGTATGTATGTTTCATGTTATTTCCACTACTTATGAAAGGTAGAGTGCCTTTCAGATTTTTCAAGTTTAGGTCATAAAAATAATTTTCCCTGACACCCAGTTATTTTTGTTTAGTGGACTGAAAGCCACTGAATTCAAATCACAGACTTCCAATGGTATTAGTTATTTTTTAAAAAATAGAGCAATTAATAAATTTAAGGCCATGTGGCCCTAAATTCTCCATTATTTTTTCCTACTTCACCATGACCCAATTCACCCAATTCATGATACTACGTCATGCATCACGTGGTGGGCTTTTCCCATTCGCGCAAGGCATTGTGGGATACAAATTTGAAATAGGAGGGAAAAATGGAGGACATGAGTGTGCGAATGAAAGACCGACTACAGTAACAAAAAGCGAGAAGACATTATGTTGCAAAGGAAAGGAAATGCAAGACCAAACTAATAAATATTGGTGGTCAGCGAGCACCTCGGTGTGATCAGCTGTTCGTTTAGTGATAGAATGATGTAACTGTCAGTGTGTGGTCAAAGTAAACCTGTAGATGTCAGTAATGCAACACTGTGGATGCCAGCTGCTGTAAAACCCAAAAGAAGAAGAACAAGAAGTACAAGAAGAAGGTGAACCTGCGCATGTGCACACGGACTTCCTCTGTCTGCTTGACTGCGCAAAGCGAGCAATTTCATGCACATTATTTGTGAGGGAATCCCCTCAAATTACATAACTTCCCAGCCACAGAATGGCCTGATATTTTGTGAGATATAACATGTATCACAGTGACCAAATTTCAGAGGGAACTAAATTTCACTGATTTTATGAAATCGAAAAGCCGTCTAGCTTTAATGTTGGTTTATTTGTGTTAAATTTGTTAAATAATATGCATTATTGGACGAGGGTGAACAAAATATTGTGATTTGTTAGTGGCGAGCAGACACTAACAAATCACAATATTTTGTGAAATTCAAGTTCAATAATTGTTTTATCATTCAAATTATTCTTTTGAAATACTGATTATAAGATTTGCGCAACAAGTCAAATGATAACAAAGAAATCAGATGAAATCACTGTTTTATTTACATCTCATAGAACTCAAAATACAAAGCTGCAAAGTAATTGCACATAAGCAGACCATGATTTGCAGCAAAATGGCTTTCCATCGTGATGCGCATGAGCAGACCATTATTTGTAGGCAGTGATTTGTAGTTCGCTCAGCCAATCAAAATGGCTTAAAAATAATTTGAATGATGTCACTTAATGGAATGTAAAGTGTTAGCCATAATGTAATACAGTAACTAACATTATGCATTAGGTTGTAATACTAATAACATAAACTAAACCTAACATACCAGTAACTAAAGATTAAATCTCCAGCTGCTTGGTTGAAGTCCTGCATTTCCCTAGGCACATAGGAGGAAAATAGGGAAACACACACATGTATGAAAGTAAACTGACATAATGGACTCCATTTATGTGTAATCAAGATAAACTCTAACACATGTGATGTTAGGATGAATAGATAACTAGAATTCCTTGCAGTCTCTCAGTGAATGAATTCTCCATGAGCTATTTATCTACTAAGTATGAAGATTACTGCACCATTTCCTTTCAGGGGAAAAAAACACTCTTACAGAATGCCTCTCAGGTTCACTTGTTTTGGTGTAGCTTTCCATTGTTTGAGAGTAAGGCAGAGGTTTGAATTAATGACTATTAATTAGTAATTTGCTTATGTGTTTGGGTTCTTCACCCTGGTTCATTACTGCCAGAAGGCTTCATAATCACACTCAAGCCACTAAAGAACTGCTTTAAGTATATTTGCAGGCTTGCACAGTAATCTCATTATCACTGCTTCTATTTGGCTTGCCAGTATTAAATGCACCTAAGCCATGTCATTGCTCGATTCAATCAGCTGGAGACTGATGTGTCGTGCTCATTTAACACACACGACATAGCACATCCAATTTAAGACCAGGAGGCACTGCAGATCAATTTTAACATTCTAATTAAAGTCAACCGTTAAATAGCAATCCAGTGTGGGAGAGAATTTTAAATTTATACTCAGTCTTGTGGCTGCATTAGGCAAAATACATCTTAGTGTAATATAAAGACACAATGTAAAAACTCACACCAATGAGAAATATAGGGGGACTGAAAGACAAAGAAAGATTTGAGGAGAAAATCCTTAATGAGAGGATGATAGTTGGAGAAAATGACATACAGTGGTATGCAAACGTTTGGGCACCCCTGGTCAAAATTTCTGTTACTGTGAACAGTTAAGCAAGTTGAAGATGAAATTATCTCCAAAAGGCATAAAGTTAATGATGACTCATTCCCTTAATATTTTAAGCAAAAACAATTTTTTATTTTCATCTTTTACATTTTCTAAATGACAAAAAAGGAAAAGGGCCTGAAGCAAAAGTTTGGGCACCCTGCATAGTTAGTACCTAGTAACACTCCCTTTGACAAGTATCATAGCTTGTAAACACTTTTTGTAGCTAGCTAATAAGCTTTCAGTTCTTACCTGGGGGATTTTCGCGCATTCATCCTTGCAAAAGGCTTCCAGTTTTACAAGTTTCTTGGGCTGTCTTGCATGCACTGCTCTTTTGAGATCTATCCACAGATTTTCAATGATGTTTAGGTCAGGGGACTGTGAGGGCCAGGGCAAAACCTTCAGCTTGTGCCTCCTGAGGTATTCCATTGTAGATTTTGAGGTGTGTGTTTGGATCATCGTCTCATTGTAGGACCCATCCTCTTTTTAACTTCAACTTTTTTACAGATAGTGTGATGTTTGCTTCCAGAATTTGCTGGTATTTATTCGAATCCATGCTTCCCTCAACCAATGAAATGTGCCCTGTGCCACTGGCTGCAGTACAACCCCAAAGCATGATCGATCCACATCCATGCTTCAGAGTTGGAGAGGCACCCTTTTTTCTCAAACCATACCTTTGCACATTGTGGCCAAAAAGTCCTATTTTGATTTCATCAGTCCACAGTACTTGTTTCCAAAATGCATCAGGCTTATTTAGATGTTCATTTGCAAACTTCAGACACTGAATTTTGTGGCTAGGATGCAGGAAAGGTTTTCTTCTGATGACTCTCCCATGAAGGTCATATTTGTTCAGGTGTTGCTGCATAGTACAACAGTGCACCACCACTCCAGGGTCTGCTAAATCTTTCTGAAGGTCTTTTGCAGTCAAGCAGGGGTTTTTATTTGCCTTTCTAGCAATCCAACGAGCAGTTCTTTCAGAAAGTTTTCTTCATCTTCCAAACCTCACCTTGATCTCCACTGTTTCTGTTAACTGCCATTTCTTAATAACATTACAATCTGAGGAAACAGCTACCTGAAAACACTTTGCTACATTCTTGTAGCCTTCTCCTGCTTTGTGAGCATCAATTATTTTATTATTCAGAATGCGAGGGAGTTGCTTAGAGGAGCCCATGGCTGTTGAGTTTAGGGACAAGTTTGAGGAGTCAGAGAATTTATACAGCTTTGAAATCTGCATCATCTGACCTTTCCTAATGAAGAATTTGAACAAGCCACAGCTCAATAAGCTAATTAAGGTCTGGAACCTTGGTAAAAGTTACCTGAGAACTCAAATGTATTGGGGTGCCCAAACTTTTGCATGGTGTTCCTTTTCTTTTTTCACTCTCCAATTGTACAAAAAAATACACAAATCTTGCAGAAAACATTGAAAAGAAATGTGTCGTCTTTACCTTTATGCCTTTTGGTGATCAGTTCATCTTCTGCTCACTTAACTATTCACAGTAACAGACATTTTCAGTAAGGGTGCCCAAACTTTTGCATGCCACTGTATGTCATAGTGGAGAAGATAAAAGCTCTTCTGTTGGGCATTGCTAATGCTTTCTCAATAAGAATCATCTGTGCTTTTAATAAAGCACCGGCTCTGGAGGCCATGCACCAGCCAACAATTCATTTCTTTTATAATCATGTTGAAGGGAATTGGAACTGAGGAGAATCTTAACACATGAGAGTAAATAGCTTTTAAAGCAATTTTCAAAGTCTCTGTGTATGCAACTGCGGTTTCTATTTTGTCTTAGGTTTATTTGTTTCCCTGCTGTTTGACTCGCTGAAGTATCATATCTACTCCTGTCTGAGATACACCATAGTCATAATCAAAACATTCTATCCAGCAGAACATGCTTTCTAAGTACACCCATTTTAGTTTGCACAGACATTGTGGCAGTTAAGGGTGGAACACCCACCAGCCCTACTGAGATTCTCGTCTGACAACCACTGGCCTCACATTAGTGAGTGGGAGACTGAGATCTTCAGGCAGCCAATACACACACACACACACACACACACACACACACACACACACACACACACACACACACACACACACGAGTGAACAGCAACACCATTAACTGAAAATAAGCAGGGTGGCAGTGCACTGTTCCATAGGCTGCACGTCCTGTTTTGAAAATGAAATAAGTGGCATTAGTCAAATGAACCACCCACATACTCTGTGAAATGCTTAGAGCTGCTGTTAGGATCTGAAGCGTCAGCAAGCAGCCAACACCTGCCATTAAGCCATAAGCAGTCTGAGAGGTGAAACAGAAAGACCAATGCATCATGTTGAAGTGCACTTCTCTGCTCAAACACACCACCCTTCACCTAAGGTAAAGTGCATCAGTCCAGTACAGTAAAAATAAAGTCCATTATTGCTGATTTATAATGCATTCTTCTGAATAGTGCCCTAATTGTCAAGATTATCTGACCTCTTAAGAGAGATGAAATGGAGTAATATGGTAAAATTTGAAACGCACCCTGCTGATCCAATGAAAGTCACACAACTGACAGATGAGGGCTGAGTGAACAGTTCAACTTCAGCCTCATTTGCAGTGGTGTCCTAGGATCATCCTGCATATATTGGGATACAATGTAGTTTATTGTTACAGTAGAAGTAGTAGAGGGTTTTTATTTGTTTTGTTTTGTTTTTTTACAACAGCACATGATGAGCTTGCACAGAGCTCATCTGATTAAGTGCTCAGCTGCTGACTTTGTCCTGCGATAAATATAACTACTACAGTAATTACTGAAGGGAAATATTTACAAATACAGTGGACTAATGCTTGTAGATGTTCCCCCGAGTCATTGCTCCATATGTGGTGTTTCATTAGGCAGCTTATGGTTATGGGAGTTACACTGATTTACACACAACTCTCTCACCCACAAGCTTCCATGTTTCTTTCTATACATTTCCCACAAATATTTCTATTCAAGTTTTTAAGAAGGTATCTTTCAGCATTTAATTATATATTTCATTGCATTTATGTGGGAAAACTTATACATTTGACACAGCTAACTGGAACACTGTACTGTGTTAACTGTAACAGTGTACTGTACCATGTAAGTGTCTAACAGTGAACAAATAATGCATTTGCAAACTAGAGTGACTACACAGATAGGTAACATCTAATGTGCATTACATTGTAGACTTGTTTTGCAGCATCTGTTACTGTTTATTAAAACATTTCCTAACCCTACTCTCACCTTATATTTCTCTCTCTTTTTTTTTACACTTTCAGTTATTCCTTGATGTTTTGGCTGCAGTATTTGCCAGTATAATTATTTTTCATTTATTTATTGACATCACATTGCTGCCTAATTAAATCCTGGATTGTGATGTATAAGTGTTTCAATAATTCTCTCTCTCTCTCTCTCTCTCTCTCTCTCTCTATATATATATATATATATATATATATATATATCAACAATTAACATCTCAACAAGTATTGATGCAGGCACATAAGTAGCTTGAGAATTTCAGGCTAATCCGTTCTCTTCGTTGCTGAGACAATTATTCTGCATTTTGAAAACTTCATGCTGCTTATTTCTTCATTGTTAATATTTAATCTAAATGAAGGTGAAACCCCAAACCACCTCGTGTGCCCACCACTGGGAAGAATTTTACTCTTTTAAGAAAAACCAGCATAGCAAAAACCTAAAGCTTGATGGTAGGTCTATATTTACCTCTTGAGGATTGTGCAGAGATAAAGCACAACAGGACCAGCATTGCATAGAAACATACACACTCTTTAAAAGCCTCAGTCAGCAAAGAAAAAAAAAAGCCTCTTAAAATATTTAACCTATAGAGTACCAGTTAAAAATTTGGACACACCTACTCATTCACAGGTTTTTCTGTATATTGACTGTTTTTGACATTGTAGAACAATACTCAAGACATTGAAACGCTGACATAGCAAATGGAACATATATAGAATTACGTGGTAAACAAACAAACCAAAAAGTTTCATATTTTAGATTCTTCAAAATAGCCCCCGTTTACCTTGATGACGTTTTGTACACTATCGGCATTATCTTAATCAGCTTCATGAGGTAGTCACCTGGAATGCTTTTCAATTAATAGGTGCCTCGTCAAAAGTTAATAAGTGCAATTTCTTGCCTTCTTAATGTGTTTGAGATCAAACAGTAAATAGTAAATAATAAAAATACAGCATATATATATATATATATATATATATATATATATATATATATATACACACACACACACACACACACACACACACACACACACACGCACAGAGTGCTCAGCGTAAATGAGTACACCCCCTTTGAAAAGTAACATTTTAAACAATATCTCAATGAACACAAACAATTTCCAAAATGTTGAAAAGACAAAGTTTAATATAACATCTGTTTAACTTATAACGTGAAAGTAAAGTTAATAATATAAACTTAGATTACACATTTTTCAGTTTTACTCAAATTAAGGTGGTGCAAAAATGAGTACACCCCACAACAAAAACTACTACATCTAGTACTTTGTATGGCCTCCATGATTTTTAATGACAGCACCAAGTCTTCTAGGCATGGAATGAACAAGTTGGCGACATTTTGCAACATCAATCTTTTTCCATTCTTCAACAATGACCTCTTTTAGTGACTGGATGCTGGATGGAGAGTGATGCTCAACTTGTCTCTTCAGAATTCCCCATAGGTGTTTGACTGGGTTCAGGTCAGGAGACATACTTGGCCACTGAATCACTTTCACCCTGTTCTTCTTCAGAAATCCAACAGTGGCCTTAGATATGTGTTTAGTCATGTTGGAAAAGTGCACAACGACCAAGGGCACAGAGTGATGGTAGTATCTTCTTTTACAGTATAGAGCAATACATCTGTGAATTAATAATGCCATCAATGAAATGCAACTCCCTGACACCAGCAGTACTCATGCAGCCCCACATAAGGACACTGCCACCACCATGTTTCACTGTAGACACCATGCATTTTTCTTTGTATTCCTCACCTTTGCGATGCCATCAGTTTACACCACAAAGGTGAAGGCTACAAGAAGATCAGCAAAGCTTTACTTATCAGTCAGAATACTGTAGCAAAAGTGGTACAAAAATTTAAGAAAGACGGAACTGCAACCATCTCACAGAGACGTCCAGGTTGTCCACGGAAGTTAACACCTCGACAGGAGCGTCTTCTGATGAGAAGGGTTGAATAAAATTGGCATGCAAGTTCACTGCAGTTATCTAAAGAAATAGAAAGCTAAACTGGGGTGACTATTTCCCGTGACGCAATACGGCGTACACTGCAGAGGAATGGCATGCATGGATGCCGTCCATGAAAGAAGCCTCTCCTAAAGCCCAGGCACAAAAAAGCTCACCTAGTTTTTGCCAGGGCCCATGCTGACAAAGATGAAGATTACTGGGACTCTATACTCTGGAGTGATGAGACTAAGATAAATGTTTTTGGAACTGATGGCTTCAAAACTGTATGGCATCACAAAGGTGAGGAATACAAAGAAAAATGCATGGTGTCTACAGTGAAACATGGTGGTGGCAGTGTCCTTATGTGGGGCTGCATGAGTGCTGCTGGTGTCAGGGAGCTGCATTTCATTGATGCTATCATGAATTCACAGATGTATTGCTCTATACTGAAAGAGAAGATGCTACCATCACTCCGTGCCCTTGGTCATTGTGCACTTTTCCAACATGACAATGATCCTAAACACACATCTAAGGCTGCTGTTGGATTTCTGAAGAAGAACAGGGTGAAAGTGATTCAGTGGCCAAGTATGTCTCCTGATCTGAACCCAATTGAACACCTATGGGGAATTCTGAAGAGACAAGCCGAGCATCACTCTCCATCCAGCATCCAGTCACTAAAAGAGGTCATTGTTGAAGAATGGAAAAAGATTGATGTTGCAAAATGTCGCCAACTTGTTCATTCCATGCGTAGAAGACTTGGTGCTGTCATTAAAAATCATGGAGGCCATACAAAGTACTAGATGCAGTAGTTTTTGTTGTGGGGTGTACTCATTTTTGCACCACCCAAATTTGAGTAAAACTAAAAAATGTGTAATCTAAGTTTATATTATTAACCTTACTTTCACGTTATAAGTTAAACAGATATTATATTAAACTTTGTCTTTTCAACATTTTGGAAATTGTTTGTGTTCATTGAGATATTGTTTAAAATGTTACTTTTCAAAGGGGGTGTACTCATTTACGCTGAGCACTATCTCATCTCATCTCATTATCTCTAGCCGCTTTATCCTGTTCTACAGGGTTGCAGGCAAGCTGGAGCCTATCCCAACTGACTACGGGCAAAAGGCGGGGTACACCCTGGACAAGTCATCACGTCATCACAGGGCTGACACATAGACACAGACAACCATTCACACTCACATTCACACCTACGGTCAATTTAGAGTCACCAGTTAACCTAACCTGAATGTCTTTGGACTGTGTGGGAAACCAGAGCACCCAGAGGAAACCCACGTGGACACGGGGAGAACATGCAAACTCCGCACAGAAAGGCCCTCGCCAGCCACGGGGCTTGAACTTGGCTAACCACTACACCACCGTGCCGCCCATATATATATATATATAAAAAAAAAAAATCTCCTTCTCACCCCCGGCGGGGGGGTGGTATCCATGTCATCCTCAAGCTCGGGTCCTCTACCAGAGGCCTGGGAGTTTGAGGGTTCTGCGCAGTATCTTCGATGTTCCTAGGACTGCGCTCTTCTGGACTGAGGCTTCAGATGTTGTTCCTGGGATTTGCTGGAGCCACTCTCCCAGTTTGGGGGTTACTGCCCCAAGTGCCCCCACTACCACGGGGACCACGCAACCCTTGACCTTCCACATCCGTTCCAGCTGCTCTTTCAACCCTTGATACTTCTCAAGTTTCTCATGTTCCTTCTTCCTGATGTTGGCGTCAGCTGGGATCGCCACATCTATCACCACCACCCTCTTCTGCTCTTTGTCCACCACCACTATGTCCGGTTGGTTAGCCAGGATCTGTTTGTCAGTCTGGAAGCTGAAGTCCCACAGAATCTTGGCCCTGTTGTTCTCAGCCACCTTCTGTGGTATGGCCCATTGGGACTTGGGTATTTCTATTCCATACTGGTTGCAGATGTTCCTGTATACTATCCCAGCCACTTGGTTGTGCCTCTCCATGTACGCTGATCCAGCTAGCATCTTACACCCTGCTACTATGTGCTGGACTGTTTCAGGGGCTTCTTTGCACAGTCTGCATCTTGGGTCTGATCTACTCTGGTAGATCCTGGCCTCTATGGCTCTTGTGCTTATGGCCTGTTCTTGTGCTGCCATGATTAGTGCCTCTGTGCTGTCTGTCAGTCCTGCATTATCCAGCCACTGGTAGGATTTCTTGATATCAGCCACTTCCTCTATCTGACGGTGGTACATGCCATGTAGGGGTTTGTCTCTCCAGGTTGTCTGTTCCTCCTCCTCCTCTTCACTCTCATCAGGGTTCTGCTGCCTGAGACATTCACTTAGCAGTTCATCCTTTGGGGCCATCTTTCTGATGTATTCTCGGATTTTCGATGTTTCATCCTGGACCGTGGTCTTGACGCTCACTAGCCCTCGGCCTCCCTCTTTCCGCTTAGTGTATAGTCTCAGGGTGCTGGACTTGGGGTGGAACCCTCCATGCATGGTGAGGAGCTTTCTAGTCTTGATATCTGTGGCTTCTATCTCCTCCTTTGGCCAGTTTATGATACCAGCGGGGTATCTGATGACTGGTAGTGCGTACATGTTGATGGCTCGGACCTTGTTTTTACCATTCAGCTGACTTTTGATATATATATATATATATATATATATATATATATATATATATATATATATATACACACACAGTAGAACATCAGAATGGTTAGACTATCGCCTACAATCTGTGTAGCAAGCTGTTTCAAGACTCATAAATTTACAAGATCCAATCTTTATGAAGTCACTTAGGTTTAGGTGTATGGTTTAGGGTTAGCGGCCATTGCTTTCGTGCTGACTCATCTGTGTGAAATCCAACAAAATTGGTTAACCTTTTAAACTCCCATTTTTATTTCATCTCATTATCTCTAGCCACTTTATCCTGTTCTACAGGGTCGCAGGCAAGCTGGAGCCTATCCCAGCTGACTACGGGCGAAAGGTGGGGTACACCCTGGACAAGTCGCCAGGTCATCACAGGGCTGACACATAGACACAGACAACCATTCACACTCACATTCACACCTACGGTCAATTTAGAGTCACCAGTTAACCTAACCTGCATGTCTTTGGACTGTGGGGGAAACCGGAGCACCCGGAGGAAACCCACGTGGACACGGGGAGAACATGCAAACTCCACACAGAAAGGCCCTCGCCAGCCACGGGGCTTGAACCTGGCTCACCACTACACCACCGTGCCGCCCATATATATATATATATATATATATATATATATATATATATATATATATATATACACACAGTAGAACATCAGAATGGTTAGACTATCGCCTACAATCTGTGTAGCAAGCTGTTTCAAGACTCATAAATTTACATGATCCAACCTTTATGAAGTCACTTAGGTTTAGGTGTATGGTTTAGGGTTAGCAGCCATTGCTTTCGTGCTGGCTCATCTGTGTGAAATCCAACAAAATTAGTTAACCTTCTAAACTCCCATTTTTATGCTCCCATTTTTATGCTCCACAATTTATGCTCCACAAAATGCCAGACAAATATTAATGTTTTCAAAGTACATCTGAAAGAAACCTTGTTAATTGCTGTGGTTTCCTTACTTAGCATATGTAAAACTTGGTGTTTCTGCTACAAATCCAACCTGTACACAATTTTACACAACGTCATGGATTTGGAACCGAAATGTGCGTGTTTTAGTGTTGTACTGTGTTACACCATCTCTTTAGTGATGGAACATTGTAACACTGTATGGTTTAACTAAGCTCTTCCCTAACTCACCATCTTGGCGTGGGCCCTCTCCTCTGCAGGTTTCAGTACCTCCCTCTGAGGAACCTGAGTAAGCAGGTTTAATGCAGGGCTAATGAGTGGAATCTGGTGCTAGAAGTTGGCCAAGGCTTTAAGAAAGACTTTCAGAAAGACTTTAAGGCTTTAAGAAAGATTTTTGTGGAATACAGTAGTAAGTTTGTTCAGAATACTTGCAAAATCTGACTGACAGTATACATTCAGCAGAAGGAAAATCTCAGAATTTGCCTGTGGGCTGAAGTTAATGTACAACGAGAGAATAAGATGCTGCATCAGATGTAGCACTGACAACAGGAGAAATTCCTGTTTCAAAACTGTGATAGTGCTGTCAGAATGCAGAGACAGGATGCAGAGACAGCAAAGCTGATAAATTAGTTAAAGAAAAAATATGTGGGACTATCTAGAAAATGCCACTGGATGTTGCAGTCACTGAATTCTCATCTCTCTAGCCGCTTTATCCTTCTACAGGGTCGCAGGCAAGCTGGAGCCTATCCCAGCTGACTACGGGCGAAAGGCGGGGTACACCCTGGACAAGTCGCCAGGTCATCACAGGGCTGACACATAGACACAGACAACCATTCACACTCACATTCACACCTACGGTCAATTTAGAGTCACCAGTTAACCTAACCTGCATGTCTTTGGACTGTGGGGGAAACCGGAGCACCCGGAGGAAACCCACACGGACACGGGGAGAACATGCAAACTCCACACAGAAAGGCCCTCGCCGGCCACGGGGCTCGAACCCAGGACCTTCTTGCTGTGAGGCGACAGCGCTAACCACTACACCACTGTGCCGCCCACTGAATTCTGGAAAAGAGTAAAAAAAAAAAGAGCTTTTGACAAAATTGAGTTTTACTTTATTTCTCTCCCCACTTAAATATTTTCTGAAAACAACAATATAGAAATGCTTTTATTTAGGTTATTTTCTAACCTTACATTGGTGTCTTCTTGCAAAGATCACATCAGGTAAAGACCCAGTATAACAAACACAGCAGTAAAAACCCTCCTAGCAAAGTGTACTACTCTCATGGTTTGATGAAGATTTTAGATTTTTTGTTTTTTTTTTTTTAGATTTTTTTATTTAACATTCCATAATAAAACAATCAATTCACTTTCTAATCAGTTTCTTGCTGTGAAAGCTGTCACAATGTCCTTGCTCCATCGCGTTATCATCAAAACTGAGAAGAGCACACAAATGCTCTGTAAAAACAACAGCGGACATAGTTATAAAATGTTTTTAATGATCTACTAAAAAGACATTAATAACAACAGACTGGGTCCCCACCAATGTAAGCATGAACAGAGATCAGTCAAGGTAAGAGAGGAGCGGGGACGTGGCCGAGCGTTAGTCTGGGAATGGAGGGCGGAGTCGGGGAAGGTGAGGGGTCGTATCGCCACACCTGTTCTCAATTAACATGTGTTTGTGTGTCTCTTACAGTGAAGGCGCCCTATAAAAGGAGTGAGAGGACCAGAACACGATGGTCTCTCTCTCTCTCTCTCACACACACACACACACACACACACACACACACACTCTCACTCACTCACTCACTCACTCACATTGTGCGCATGCGTGAGTGAGTGAGTGAGTGAGTGGGTGGGTGGAGCTGCGGAGCGTGTGTGTGTGAGTGAGTGGTTTGGGTGCTTCGCACCCTTTCTCTCTATTTTCTAACTTTTTCTTGGTATTTTTTCTTTTCTTATGGTTGTTTTGTAGATTGTGGCTAGTGTAGAGTTTGTTTTTTTGAGTTTAGTTTTTCCTCCCAAGCTTGAGCGTCTGCTCCCCTGTGTCGGAAGCATGACGGCTTCAGGCGCGGAGAGGTTTGAAACTTTAACGCGGCAGCATGGAATTAGGATCATTTCCTCTGATAGTGTAGAGGATTGCAGTTTGGCAATCGGGAAAATCATTGGGCATGAAAATATAGTGTCTGCCGCACGCATGAATAAAGCGGTTGTTGTGTTTCTTGCAAAGACTGAATTTGTAAACATTTTGGTTGAAAGAGGCATTGGAGTAAACGGTGAATTTATTCCTGTGACTCCGTTGGCAACACCTTCGAAGAAGGTTATTATTTCCAACGTTCCGCCTTTTATAAAAGACGAAGTGTTGCTTGAATCATTATCTAGGTATGGCAAAGTTGTTTCATCAGTGAAAAAGATTGGAATAGCTAGCAAATCGCCACTCTTAAAACATGTCGTGTCCTTTCGGCGCTTTGTGTTTATGATTGTTGAGGGGAACCGTGACTTGGATCTGGCCATCAATATAAAGGCGGATGGTGTCAATTATGGTGTATATGCAACTACCCATATTATGAGATGTTTTGGCTGTGGGGAAACTGGGCATATGGTACGTTCTTGTCCTAAAAAGCGACCAGAAAGTAACAATGATGCTGGACAGGCCTCTCAGAGTGGCTTGCAAACTGAAGGAGGTGGTGAGGGGGCAGAAAATCCACTCGCACCTCAAGTGCAAACTGAAAGAGGTGGTGAGGGGGCAGAAAATCCACCCGTGCCACAAGTGCAAACTGAAGCTGAAACAGCCGATGTCGCACCCATTGATCCGGTAGTTTCAGCTGAATCAGTGAGTGAGCAAGTCAAATTTGATGCAGAAATGAGTGAGGCTAATTCACAAGAGAGTGAAGTTCTTACCCCAGTTGTGGCAGAAGATGGGTCACTCACCTTTAACGATGAGGAGTTTAAAGTTCCCAATAAAAGGAAGGGGAAGGCGCGGCCCCGACGTCAGGCAAAGAAAAATAGTTTAATTGAACTACAGTCCACTACTACTGATGTTGAAAGTGAGGGCGAGGTGTCTGACTGTAGTGTGCACTGCACCTTACGCCAAAGTGGTTACCTAAGTCGTTCCTATGATTTAAACGAAATCAAAATGTTTCTTGCGAAGACGAAGTTTATACGACATGTTCAAATCGATGAGTTTTTCCCTGACGTTGAGCAATTTATGCAGAAAGTGAAAACCTACATGGCAGATGGAGTTTTTGAAAACACTGAGGTCTATCGTTTAAAGAAAATTCTAACTAAGCTAAGAGCTTTGTTAGATCTTAATGATTAAAAACACTCAAAATTTGCCTCAGCTAACTTACATAATGTTCAAGTTTTTCTTATTTTTCCAGCTCATGAGTGAGTTGCATATTGCCTCACTTAATTTAAATGGTGCAAGGGACCGTGCTAAAAGAGCACTTTTTTTTGAATTATTTAAACAAAAGAAGATTGATGTGGGTTTTGCACAAGAAACCCACACTGATATAGGAAACAGTCTAGACTGGGAAAGAGAGTTTGAAGGTCTTCCCATTTTAAGTCACAATAACTCCACTAGCGGAGGTGTTGCTATTCTTTTTTCAAAAAATTTTATGCCTACCACTTATCAGGTTGAGGAAGTAGTCTGTGGAAGACTTCTAAAAGTAAAAGCCCAGGTAGAGAAAAAATGTTTTGTTTTTATATGTGTTTATGCTCCAACCAGGGCCATAGATAGAATGATTTTTTTGCAGACTCTAGAAGGCACCCTTAGAAATTGCGATTCTGATGATGTTTTAGTGTTGGGTGGGGATTTTAATTGCACTGCCAGTGGCCTGGACAGAAACCATGTTGAACCGCATATGCCATCTCAAAAAAGACTTGCTGAGCTGATTAGCTCACATGATTTAGTTGACATATGGCGTAACTTCCATCATATGCAAAAACAGTATACATGGGTACATTCTTATGGCAACAGAATATCTTTGGTAAGATTAGACAGATTTTATGGTTTTAAACATCAACTGAGCTTTTATAGAGGTTGTTTTATTTTTCCAGTTGGGTTTTCAGATCATTCTATGGTTCTTAGCAAATTATTTATTAATAACATTAAGCCTAAGAGTGCTTACTGGCATTTTAATTCTAGCCTTTTAAATGATGCCCATTTTAGAGAGGTTTTTACATTTTTTTTGGAATGATTTTAGTCCTCTGAAGTCTTCTTTTCAGTCTGTTCAGCAGTGGTGGGATATGGCCAAAACCAAAATAAAACAACTATGTCAACAGTATACTTCCAATGTGACCAGAGACATAGTTCAAAATATTAAACTCTTGGAAAAGGATATAATGGAGCTCCAAGATTTAGTAAGCCAATCAAGCGACCAGGATATTATAACAAAGTTGAATTTGAAAAAAAATAATAATGGCGGACTTACTAGATATCCCTGCTCAAGGTGCTTTGGTCAGATCACGGTTTCAAAATGCCGAACAGATGGATGCCTCGTCTAAGTTCTTTTTCAGTCTAGAGCGGAAGAATGGCCAAAAACGGCTGCTGCATTCCTTAAAATCAGAGGACGGAGCACTCTTGACTGATAAAAGAGAAATTCGAAAGCGAGTGGTCAATTTTTATAAAGAACTTTTTAGGAGTGAACTACCCAGTGAGCAGGTTTTTATTCATGACTTTCTTGAGAATTTCCCACAAGTGTCTAGTGAAGCCAATGTGAACCTCTGTAAGGCTTTGACCTTAGAGGAACTGCAGGAGGCTCTCCGAAGTATGGAGAGTGGCAAGACACCAGGCATAGATGGGTTGCCCATTGAATTCTACAAGTGTTTCTGGCCAGTCATTGGTGCAGATTTGCTGCTTGTATTGAACGATAGCTTGACTAGGGGAAAGTTGCCTCTAAGCTGTCGACGGGCAGTGATTACCTTGTTGCCAAAGAAAGGGGATCTCAGCGATATAAGATCATGGAGACCTGTCTCAGTCCTCTGTGCAGAGTATCGTCTGCTATCTAAATTGTTGGCCGGTAGACTGTCTAAGGTTTTGGGGGAGGTAATTCATCCTGACCAAACCTACTGTGTGCCAGGGAGGGTGATACATGACAATATTGCTTTTATAAGAGATATTTTAGAAATTGGGAATAACCAAAAGTTGGATTTTGGCCTTATATTAGTTGACCAAGAAAAGGCATTTGATCGCATTGAGCATAATTATTTAATTTGTGTTTTAGAAGCCTTTGGTTTTAGCCCTGGTTTTATTTACAAAATTAGAGCTTTGTACAGTGACATTGAAAGTATACTGAAAATAAATGGTGACTTGTGCGTTCCTTTTAAAGTAGGTAGGGGTATTAGACAAGGTTGTCCCTTGTCAGGTATGCTTTACTCCTTGGCCATTGAACCGCTTCTGATCAAATTAAGGAGTAGTATCAATGGGCTTAAGTTTCCTAATTATGACTACAGTTTTAAGTTATCTGCTTATGCAGATGATGTGGCCATACTTATAAGTAGCCAGGGGGAAGTTAATACCATGTTGCAAATTTTTAATAATTTTCAAGTATGTTCCTCTGCTAAGGTAAACTGGGGAAAAAGTGAAGCTCTGCAAATTGGCAAGTGGCCTAATGGTGCACCATCTCTTCCTGGCGGGTTATTATGGACAAAAGATGGTTTTAAGTACCTGGGTGTGTATTTGGGGAATGGTTCTTTTATGCAAAAAAATTTTGATGGAATTGTCGAAAAGGTTAAAGGCCGCCTTGAAAAATGGAATTTTTTGGTGAAAAATATGTCCTACAGAGGGCGCGTACTTGTCATCAATAACCTGGTTGCTTCCTCCCTCTGGCATCGCCTTGCGTGTGTTGACCCTCCTGTCCAGTTTTTATCAAAGATCCAGTCCATCTTATTAAATTTTTTTTGGGATAAGTTACATTGGGTTCCACAAAGTGTTTTATACCTTCCAAAAGAGGAAGGGGGACATGATCTGATACATCTACCAAGTCGGATGGCAGCCTTTCGCCTACGCTTTTTGCAGAGGTTTTTAAATGGGACGGTAAATACCAGCTGGAAAGCAGCAGCATCCATCATCCTTCAGTCTTTTGAGGGGCTGGGTTTGGATAAGACTTTGTTCTGGATGAATCCTAAGTTAATGAACCTAAAAAACTTGCCTGTGTTTTATCGGAACCTTTTTAAGGTGTGGTCCTTATTTACAGTAATCAAGGATCAAAGCAACCGCTCTCTACACTGGACACTTCTGGAACCTTTGGTATATGGATCTAGGATGGAGCTGTCTTCAGAAGGATGTCCCATCCGTAGGGAGATGCTCCTCAAGGCCAAGGTGACCACTCTTGGGGATTTAATCAGAGTTGCTGGACCCACTCTTTCCAATGCTGGGATGCTAGCTGCGCATTTAGGAGTGAAATCAGTTCGTCTCACTAACCAAGCTCTGGTGAAATGGAAATCTTTGCTGTCGGAGAATATAACAGAAATGTTGGCTGATTACAGTATGGGGGTCGTGGTTCCAAGTAAAGATGACCAATTCCCTAATTGTTGTATTTCTGTAAGTGGGTATGAATGTCCGGATGTGTGTTATAAACCTGTGCTTTTTTTGGGGACAAGGTTACCTTCTTCCAAGATGGTGTACAGGCTGTGTGTTTTAGCTTTGAATGTAAAGTCTCTTCAAACGAGGGTCGACACACCTTGGCGCAGTGTTCTTCAGGTTGAAGACAAGGTCAAACCAAATTGGAGGGCGTTATACAAGTCACCATTAATTAAAAAGTGTGGGGACTTGCAGTGGCGTATATTGCATGGTGCAATAGCAGTCAATGCTTTTATTTCAGTTTTAAACCCTAATGTCAGTCATGATTGTCCATTCTGTGCAATGAGGGAAACTGTTTTTCATGCATTCATGCAGTGTGGGAGGCTGGGTGTTTTATTCTCAATTTTAAAGACTTTGTTTGCTGCTTTTAATGAAGATTTTTCAATGACTACTTTTATTTTTGGTTTTAAATATTTTAAGAAGCATCGTCAGAAGTGTCAAGTACTGAATTTTCTAATTGGGCAGGCTAAGTTAGCCATATATGTCAGCAGAAGGAACAAGGTCGAATTGAGTCTGGATGATGATTTGGTTTTGAGATTTGCAATTCTCGTGAAGTCCAGGATTTTAATTGATTTTCATTTTTATAGGGAGATGAAAGATCTTACTTCCTTTGAAAATGTATGGTGTCAGAACAGTGCCTTGTGTAAAATAAATGGGCAAGTTCTTTTATTTAGGGATATTTTTGAGGGACCAGTATGTCCCACTTGAGCGTAACTACCTCATCTGATTAAGTTATTTTAATTTTTTTAAAAAGTGGGGGTGTAAAGACATCTGTTTTTGATTGAGATTTTGTAATAAAGAGCTTTTTAAAAGTCAAAAGTCTCTCTCTTTCTTTCTTTCTTTCTTTCTTTTTTAACTTACAGTGACGGCGCCCTATAAAAGGAGTGAGAGGACTAGAGGAGGGAAGATCAGGGACTAGAACACGATGGTGTGTCCGTCCGTCCGTCCGCCCCCCAAACGAAAAGAGTTGCGCTGAAAAGCCAAATAAAGCGAACTTACAGCAAATAACAGCCTGCCGTACTTCTGTGCTCCACCCACATCTGGGCCGTTTCTACAGTGACATTTACCTCAGGAGATCAGATAAAGATTGATGTTGGTGATGCTGATAATGAAAGTGATAATCCATATTTCCAACCTTCAGAATTTGTCAGCAATAATGTTTTTTCTATAAATAAATTAGAGCAGGGCTTCCCAAACTTTTCCATACCAAGGCCCCCCAAACAGCATTAGCTTCTGGCCGGGAACCCCCTTTGCAAACCCACAGACAAAATATGTAAAGAAACATCAACTTTTAGAATGTCTTCTCTTACTTTTATTCAATAGTCAATCATTGTTACATTTGTTTAGCATAAGAATATTATTAACTAACATGTTTTCAACACAAATATTTTCGCACTGAACAATAAACTGTATAACCTCCTGTCGTACCTGATTCAACTCGTTATCCATCCTTTTTGCGACCAGTGCCTCGCGATGGAGCATGCAGTGTGTGGCCACTACATGCGGGGCCTTCTGCTTAATGAGAGCGGTCACTCCACTGATCTTCCCGGTCATTGCCGCGGCTCCGTCCGAACATCCCCCCACACAACGGGTCCAGTCCAATCCGTTAGACTCAATGTAATCGTCCAAAACATGAAAAATGTCTTTCCCAGTAGTTCTTCTTTCAAGTGCTTTACAAAATAGTATTTCCTCCACAAATCTTTCCTGTGAAATAAATCTGATGTACACAAGCAGTTGGGCCTCATTGGATAAATCTGTGCTCTCATCCAGCTGAAGTGCGAAGTATTCGCTGGCTCTCACCTGCTCCAACAGCTGAGCAGATACGTCTTGAGCCATGTCACCAATCCGTCGGCTCACGGTGTTATCAGAGAGTGGGACAGCATCGATTTTTTTGGCAGCATCCTCACCAAGCAATTCTCGGACAATGTCTTTGGTGGCTGGTAAAATCAAATCTTTTCCAATTGAGTGAGGTTTTTTAGCACGAGCAATGTGGTATGAAGCTAAAAATTATGCCTTCAGGGCCCGCTCGAGGACAGTAGCTTGCTGGGTGAATGCAGCAGATTGCCTGACCAAATGCTCTTCTTTGCGTCTGAAGAAATCTACTGTTTTTTCGGCATCTGTTCGATGTTTTTGTACCAAGTGACGCTGAAGTTTCGAAGGTTTTAAGCACTCGTTTGACAGGGTCTCCAGACAGAGGACGCATTTCGGGCAATCATGGCCATTTTTCTGTATGGCTGTAAAGCCATACTTAATGTATGCTGCCTCATATTTTCAGATTTTAGTTGGCCAGGACTTCTTAGTTTTTTTCACAGCAGTGTCCTCCACAGCAGGGCTGTTGGTTTGTTCCTTCGGTCTCTTCTTCAAAAACCTGTCCATTTTGCGCTAGCAATATGCTAGCTTGAGGAGCAAAGCAGCTTGATAAATGGCGCAAACCGCAACGTCACAGGCAATCGGACAGATGAGCATGGCAAATAATGTTTCGATATGCTGTATTATTATTAATCATTATATTTTATAATGATTAATAAACTAATTACAATATATTTAATAATAATTATTTTTAAAAAGTGTATTTTTTTCTGCGGGCGGCACGGTGGTGTAGTGGTTAGCGCTGTCGCCTCACAGCAAGAAGGTCCGGGTTCGAGCCCCGTGGCCGGCGAGGGCCTTTCTGTGTGGAGTTTGCATGTTCTCCCCATGTCCGCGTGGGTTTCCTCCGGGTGCTCCGGTTTCCCCCACAGTCCAAAGACATGCAGGTTAGGTTAACTGGTGACTCTAAATTGACCGTAGGTGTGAATGTGAGTGTGAATGGTTGTCTGTGTCTATGTGTCAGCCCTGTGATGACCTGGCGACTTGTCCAGGGTGTACCCCGCCTTTCGCCTGTAGTCAGCTGGGATAGGCTCCAGCTTGCCTGCGACCCTGTAGAACAGGATAAAGCGGCTAGAGATAATGAGATGAGATGAGATTTTTTTCTGCAATTTTTTTGTTATCATCCCTCCAACTTTCTGAGGCCCCCCTAGCGCCCCCTGGCGGCCCCCACTTTGAAAACCACCGGTTTACAACAATTTAGGAGCGATGTATCCACTACCTTCGGTAAGTCATGTAGCGTGTAGGTGACATCACGATTTGTACTCAGAGTGCAATATTTGAACCTTGGAGAGAGGAAGACATCACCGCCAAGGGACATTGTTTTTCTTTTGAAATAAAATATGTGTACAGTATACAGGAACAAAACAAGTGAACACTCAAACATGCCCCCTACTGGATGCGTTCCAACCTCTATGGCAAAATGTATGGGAATATCTTTTCAAAAAATTTCATTTCGGGTTACACTTCAAAGTTAAGACAATGGCTTCCATATGTTGTGCATGTCGGGCAGCTCTATCGATCCTGGTGATCATACTTTATTTTTTCCACCGATTTGAATTGTTTTGAATGTTTTTTAATAAGCTGATCAAAAGGGGTGTTCACACGGCAACTTTTACTCCGGTGTAGCACCGGGGCTGCCCCGGTAGAGCGTTCACACGGTACAAAGTTATATCGGTGTAGCCCCTGAAAACTGCTTAAACCGGTGCAAATCTAACCCTGCTCGGGAGGTTGTTTAAAAAATTTACTCCAGAGTAAATGCTAGTTTGCGGGGCAGCACCGATATAAAATGGGACGTCTGAACGCTACAGGGGTAGACTCGCTACGCATGAGGAGAGTTGATTACATACGGGCATTGCATAATTTGCATCCTGGTATTTTGCGCTTCCAAAATGGCGAATATCAACAACAACAGAACTGCGTGTCTTCCAGTGTTGCCAGATTGGGCGGTTTTAAGTGCATTTTGGCGGATTTGAACATATTTTGGGCTGGAAAACGTCAGCAGTATCTGGCAACACTGGTGTCTTCATCCACGTTGTTTTCCCGGCGCTTGGTGATGCCATGACAACCGAGAAAAGGAAGTACATTTTCACGCATGCGCATATTTCATTTCCGCATTATTATCGTATAGCACGGTCACAAAAACTGCCGTGTGAACGCAAGTGGGGCTGCACCGGTGCTAACACGCTTATCTCTAGTAAGCAGGTTTGTGACGTGTGAACGCTCCACAAAATTTACACCGGTGTAAGATATATCGCAACAAAATACATCGGTGCAGCATCGATGCAAATATGTGCCGTGTGAACACCCCTAAAGACTACACGGACCCGATGTCCCGTATGTGACGTCACCGCAAGTCTAGCGCCTTTCCAAATCTGTAGCAGGTAGCGGCCGGCGAGTAGCCTACATCAACATGCCGATTTGTATAGCGTGGTTGGCGGAGTATTTCTGTACCAATAAGAAATGCATCCCTTGTGGGGATAACCATTACAGATCAGGGCATGTAGTCAACTGCTGCTATTCACAGGGAGAGCTGTCAGCACTCGTAAGGGCTAGTATGAAGAACAAAACTTATCAAGCCTACTGCTGATGTAATATGAGCGACTCTGACTAGACAGTTTGGTTGTAGTCCGTTTCTGACAGGTTAGGCGCAATTTCAATCTTTTAAAAGACAGTGAAATTTTACCTGATACTTTCACAGTTAGTAGATAATCCCAACATATACAACATATTTTTGGGGGTGTACAAGTTCCACGTCATAACTTTGTGGGACTTTTTTAAAAATCGGGTCTATGGGATTTTCAATAGTATGCCTCTCAGCTTAGGAACGCTACCACTAGGATCGCTGTGTTTCACTTTCCCTCCCTATAAAGGAGTTTAATTTTGGGTTTTGTTTGTCTTTAAGGGCCATCTGCTCTTGATTGTGCCGCTCCTTCTAGTCATGCAGGTCTCGGAGCAACTGGAGCCACCCCTTCTCAATGTTGAGCAGCTCCTGGCTGCCCTAACACTCTCGGCCAGCTGTACTCTGGCTGCCTGCAGCCTGGGAAGTGGTCAGCTGAAAGGGTCCAGGGGATCAGGAGGCAGAGGTGCCATGGGGGTTGGGGAGGCACTGCAGTCTGGAGAGGGGGAGGCAGGTGATGGTATAGATACCTCCTTCATATGCCAAATACGTACCACTCAGCTGCATGCCAATTTATAAGGGATATTAAGTTGTTGATTGGGTAACAATTAAATTAGCGAGCATGGGGAAAACATTTTACTTAATTATTTAGGTTATTATTTGCTAAATCTTTTGTGTGAACATTTGTTCATTTAATTAAAAAAAACACACTTGGAATTAAAAATGCTATTCTCCAAAAATGTAAAATAACTAGTTATTAATTACCACATTATATATGTAATGCTTAATGACAGTACGATAGATTAACATATTTTAGGTTCTTAATATTCCGTTAGTTTTTGATTAAAAACAAACACCATGTGACCTCATTGACTGGATTTAGCAACTAATAATGCCTTTAATGAGGACACACGTTGCAAAGAAGCTCTTAGCAAAGTTGCTCTTAAGAGTCCTTCTTATGAGTGTGTTCTGGAAAGCCATGTACAGAGACAACATTCAATGCTTAAGACCTAACATTAAGTGTGTAGATTTTATGTTGGGGGTGGGTGAGAGGAAAGGAGCTGTGATATCAGCCAATGCTTTGTGCAAAAACATTATTTAAAAAAAGTGGCTGCTGCATTATCTGTCTAAATGTTAACACTTATTATGCAGCAAATGGACTAATCTGAAGATAATCCTCAGCCAGTGATTCCTGGGTCCTTGGTTGATCAGATCTATATCAATCCAAGATACAAAGTTTTGAAATAAGTTAAATGTAAGGTGGGGTTATGTGTCATGTTCCCTAATGAAATTGGAAAAAGAACAGTTTTGTCCTGTGTTGGACATTTCCTTTATTACTGCTGAAATTCTATTAATTTTAATTGTTATAGTCTGCAGTTTGATTTTTGTGAATCTTATTGTTAATACTTCATAATAATTAATGTGTTTAAGTCATAAATAGCATATTATTGCCATTAACTAATTTTGTGTCAAATAACACTTTTTTTTTGAGGGTTTTAAGCATGTTTTTAACACAATGTGTTTAGCCAAGGACAGAACATAATGTGCTAATATTACAGATGTTTACACATCTTCATGTTAACCTTTCTGACACATTCACTGTGTCAAAATCATTTAGTCATGTCAAGTCAAGTTTATTTGTATAGCACTTTTAACAATAAACATTGTCACAAAGCAGCTTTACAGAATTTGAACGACTTAAAACCTGAGCTAATTTTATCCCTAATCTATCCCCAATGAGCAAGCCTGCAGCGATGGTGGCAAGGAAAAACTCCCTCAGACGACATGAGGAAGAAACCTTGAGAGGAACCAGACTCAAAAGGGAACCCATCCTCATTTGGGCAACAACAGATAGCATGACTATAACATTAACAGTTTTAACATGAAGACAGTTTCGTTGATGTTGTAACTCTTCATTGATGGAAACTTGAGTGCAAAACTGTTCATGACAACTGCAGTCCTAAATTTAGCAAGTCAACTGTAGTCCTCAGCCATAAAAGCATAACTGTAAGAGTCCAGTGTGTCCTCCAGGTGTAACTTTCAACTGTCCTCATGGGGCCATCCTCCACAGGAGCAATGCAATAAGACTCCAATCAGACACAGGGCACCAGGATGGATCAAGCAGGTCCGAGGGACAGAAGAGGTCAGCATCTCGATCCCAGGACCGACATGTAACTCAGAGGGACAGATTGGGGGGGGGGGGGGGGGGGGGGGGGGGGGAGAATACACAGGTTGTTAGGTATGCCCTAAAAATGACACAAGTATTAAGTCTGTGTAGTAGGCTCGCAGAAATGAGAATCTTGACATCAGGTATAATACACAACAATGGCATGTTAATATGGTTAAAAAATATCATGACCTGCTCTGGCTGGATGCTTGATTGGGTGATGGGAGCACACTCCTCAGCAATGATGGGATGCAGATGGGACCCTTAGGGCTGGCCAAGACAATTCAGTTACATTTCACCAGGTCTGGGACATGCGACAGAATGTCTGATGGCCGATTCCCTGCAGGCTATAATAGCCAGTCGAGGTCTCCACCCTCTCCACCAAAAGATTTCCTGTTGACTCCATGTAACTCAGAGGGACATATTTGGGCGGAGAGAGAGAGGGAAAGAAAACACAGGTTGTTAGGTATGCCCAATGTCACCTGAATAAGTAGGAACAGTATACATATTGCACTGAGTACAAGCAGGGACTCCGGCAACTAACTATGACGGCATAACTAAAAGGGGAGAGCCAGAAGGTAACACAGGCATGAGGGAGCCCCGGGACATAAAGCAGCCAGCCACTACACCGTCAACAAACTCGAGTGAGCAAGCGAGTGGGGACTGACAGCATCTATACATCCCAGTTTACCAAAACACACTATGTCTGAGGACCCTCCAGATCTACACCTTTACCTCATAAACACCATTAACAAAAGGCTTGACTAAACAGATATGTTTTCAGCCTAGACTTAAACACTGAGACTGTGTCTGATTCCCGAACATTACTTGGAAGGCTGTTCCATAACTGTGGGGCTTTGTAAGAAAAGGCTCTGCCCCCTGATGTAGCCTTCACTATATGAGGTACCAGCAGATAGCCTGCACCTTTTGATCTAAGTAGGCATGGCGGGTCATAGAGGACCAGAAGTTCACTCAGGTATTGTGGTGTGAGACCATTTAGTGCTTTAAAGGTCAATAGTAGTATTTTATAATCAATATGAAATTTCATTGGGAGCCAATGCAGTGTGGATAAGACAGGCGTGATGTGGTCATATTTTCTAGCTCTAGTAAGGACTCTTGCTGCTGCATTTTGAACTAACTGGAGCTTGTTTATGCACTTATTGGAACATCCAGACAGTAAGGCATTACAGTAATCCAACCTGGAGGTAACGAAAGCATGAACTAGTTTTTCCATGTCATGTAGTGACATTAAATTTCTTATCTTAGCAATATTTCTGAGATGAAAGAAAGCTATCCAGGTAATCAATGTGAGTTTCAAATGAAAGACTGGGGTCAATAATCACTCCGAGGTCTTTTACTGCTGAATGGGAAGAAACAGAGAGGCCATCCAGAGTCACTGTGCAATCAGAAAACTTACTTCTAGCTGTATGTGGTCCTAGTACAAGTACTTCAGTCTTGTCAGAGTTAAGCAGAAGGAAATTAATAAGCATCCAGTGTCTAATGTCCTTAACACATTCCTCAATTCTATAAAGCTGGTGTCTCTCATCAGGTTTTGCAGAAACATACAACTGTGTGTCATCAGCATAACAGTGGAAACTAATACAATGTTTACGAATAATATCATCCAGAGGTACCGTAACATATATAGAGAAAAAAGCAGTGGACTCAAGACAGAACCTTGTGGAACACCAAACTTTACCTCAGTACGTCTAGAAATATCACCATTTATATCAACATACTGATAACGATCAGTTAAATAAGAGCTAAGCCAGGAGAGGGCCGTTCCCTTAACTCCCACAACATTTTCTAGTCTATCCAGAAGAATGGAATGATCAATGGTATCAAATGTTGCACTAAGGTCAAGCAACACAAGCAGCCTGATCAGACGCCAACAGTAGGTCATTTACTACTTTAACCAAAGCTGTTTCTGTGCTGTGATTAGGTCTAAATCCTGACTGATACATTTCATGGATGTCATCCTATGTAAATATGAGCATAACTGCTGTGCCACAGCTTTTTCAAGGATCTTGGAGATAAAGGGGAGGTTTGATATTGGCCTATAATTGGACAGCTGACAGGGATCAAGGTCAGGTTTTTTTAGTCATGGTATGACAGTTTGTATGAGTGGGAGGAGCACAGAAGGACGGCAGGCCAGAACTGAGTTCACAAAAAATATTTATTCAGCTTTTCAGCTTATCTAATTGTCTCCCAGTCACACATGGGCACACACACACAGGTCGTCTGGCTGGGGAGAGAGCTCTCCTCCTCTGCTCTCTCTTTAAATAGGGCGCGGTCACTGGGGAAGACACACAAACACACATTAATAGACATCAGGTGCAGTGATTCTGCCACTTACCTTCCCTGACTCCGCCCTCCGGTCACAGAACGATGCTTGACCACGCCCCCACTGCCACACAGGGGTTTGATAACTGCTAGTTTAAAGGATTTGGGTACATAGCCAATCGTGAGAGAAGAATTTATTATTTTTAGAAGCGGTTCAATTACTTTAGGTATTATCTGTTTGAATAGACCTGTAGGTAAGGGATCTAGTACGCAAGTTGAGGCTTTTGATGCCGAGATTAATGAAAGTAATTCAGTTTCTTTAAGGAGAGTAAAACATTCTAATTGATGATCTGATAGAGTTATATGGTTAACTACAAGGTCACTTTCATTGTCTGACCTTAAATTAGTAGTTTGAATTTTTTGTCGGATATTCTCAATTTTGTCATTAAAAAAATTCATGAAATCGTTACTATTATATACTGCAGGTGTGCATGTGTCTATAGTGGACTTATTCCTGGTTAATTTTGCTACAGTATTAAATAGGAATCTATGATTATTTTTGTTATCTTCTATTAGGGAGGAGAGATATGTTGATCTCGCAGTACTAAGAGCTTTTCTATACTTCAGGAAGCTCTCCTTCCATGCTACTTTGAACACTACCAATTTTGTTTGACGACATTTACATTCCAATTTTCGAGTGGTCTGTTTTAATATGTGAGTGTCATCATTATACCAGGGTGCTAATTTTTTTGTCTCTGACCATTTTCCTTTTTAGAGGAGCTACATTATCTAAGGTATGGCGGAATGTTGACTCTAAGCATTCAGTTGCCTGATCAAGTTCTGCAGGGGCTGACAGTGACCCAATCAAAGTTGATAACTCTGGGAGATCATTTATAAAGCTCTGTCCAGTAGTTGACGTGAATGTACGTTTAATACAGTAGCGTGGTGAGATGCATATATTATTACTCAGACATAGTTTGAATGAGATGAGATAATGATCTGAGATAACTTCAGACTGTGGAAGTATGACTATATTGTCTACGTTTAACCTGAATGTTAGTATTAAATCAAGGGTGTGACCACCATTATGGGTCGGTCCTATGACATTCTGATTAATCCCTACTGAATCTAAAATGGACACAAACGCTGTTTTTAAAGGGTCTTCTGGGTTATCGAAGTGAATATTAAAATCTCCGACAACTAAAGCTTTGTCTAAGGAAATAACCAGATCTGAGATAAAATCTGCAAATTCAGAAAGAAACTCAGAATATGGCCCCGGGGGCCTGGAAATAATAAGCAATGGAATTAACTGGGTAGACTTATTTTTCAAGGCTACATATATTATATGAGTATGAAGAACTTCAAATGTATTAAATTTATAACCAGGTTTTTGTGTTACACCTAGATAATCATTATAAATAACCGCAAAGCCTCCTCCTCTGCCAGTTTGACGAGGCTGGTGTATATAACTGTTTACAGGAGGACTCGCTTCATTTAATGCTATATATTCATTTACACTGTGAATGTGTCAAAATTAACATAACAAGCGTGTCCCAAAACTCACCCATTGATGTGTAAGAATCTAACAGTTTGCATTGGTTTAACACATCATTTCTGTATAGAGATAAACTTCAGGAAAACTTCTCATTTTAGCACTATATAAAGTACAAAATTTGACCATGTAAAGTGTTTTTGTCACACACAAAGTTAAAGACTGGTGAATATACAAAGGCATGATTAATATGTAAATATATAGCTACATACATTACATATGCATGTGTATATACAAAGTCATACCTACATTCTTTTTCACTAGCAGACATACTAATGCATCTCAAATTAGAATATCATGAAAAAGTTAATTTTTTTCATAATTTAATTCAAAAAGGTAAACATTCATATATTATATATTCATTATATGTAAAGTGAAATATTTCCAGCCTTTTTTATTTTTATTTTGATGATTATGGCTTATAACTCACGAAAATCAGAAATCCAGTATCTCAAAATTATTAGAATATTTCATTTCAAGTTTGAGCAAAACAGAATAAATACCATCTTTCTCTTGGTCTAGTTCAGTACACGCAACCAAAATTATGGGGAAGACTACTGACTTGACAGTTGTCCAGAAGAGGGTAAGGAGGGTAAGCCACAGAAGGTCATTGCTGGAGAGCATACATGTCAACCTTTGGTCAATCAAACCTGTATAACCAACCTCCAAAATCCGTATTTCCCTTATAAAATCCCTATAAGATGCAAATTAAAATAATTTACCTAAAATTTGAATGATAATTAACAATGATATATCCAAGTTACTTTTTATTCAATATTAATAACGATAAACCTTCAGAATGAATACAAAGCTCCAATGTTTGACAAAAACACAAAGTGTCACTCTAATGTTCTGAATTGTACTCCATGACAGCTTTTTTAGCTGTCTGCACCAATACCTCACTAGGCTGCATGTCACAGCAAGTGTCTGTGTTGATCTTGCCGGAGTGCCCATTCAGAATCTTTTCAGTCGCTATTGAAAGTCGCTCAGGTGGAAATACGCGTTTCAGACAAAATGTTACTTCCCGGTTGGCGGGATTCTCGCAATGCGGTGTGCGCATGATCAGAAGTGGAACGAAGTCTCGCTACCACAAGATAACGCACGATTTCATGAGACTCTTTACTGGCTGTTTGTGCTTTCTGTGGTGTACAGTACGTTTGTAAATGTTATGCGCGCTTTTATCATCGTGGGAATTGATTATAGCTCTAAATAAATATTGAAGTTTTTTTTAAAGAATCCTTATAACTTTATTTGTACGCCCGTATACACTGTAAACCCGAATAAGTTGAGTTTACTTAAAAAAATTGAGGAAAGTGGTTGCCTTAAAAAAAATAAGTAATTATTAATGATTGAATTGAGTACCTTAAACTTACAATCTTCTGGTAAGTTTAAGGTACTCAATTCAATCATTAATAATTACTTATTTTTTTTAAGGCAACCACTTTCCTCAATTTTTTTAAGTAAACTCAACTTATTCGGGTTTACAGTGTACTACGTTTATTGAATCAAATCCATATAAAATACGGACATTCCGTATAGGTTGACATGTATGGGAGAGGCTGGCTGGAAAAGGTGCACAAGCAACAGGGATGACCGCAGCCTTGAGAGGATTGTCAAGAAAAGTTGATTCAAGAGCTTGGGAGAGCTTCACAAGGAGTGGACTAAGGCTGGTGTCAGTGCATCAAGAGCCACCACGCACAGATATCTTCAGGAAAGGGGCTACAACTGTTGCATTCCTAATACCAAGTCACTCCTGAACCAGAAACAACATCAGAAGTGTCTTACCTGGGCTAAGGAGAGAAAGAACTGGATTGTTGCTCAGTGGTCCAAAGTCCTCTTTTCAGATGAAAGTAAATTTTGCATTTCATTTAGAAATCAAGGTCCTAAAGTCTGGAGGAAGAGTGGAGAGGCACAGAATACAAGGTGTTTGAAGTCCAGTGTGAAGTTTCCGCAGTCTGTGATGATTTGGGGTGCCATGTCATCTACTGCTGTTGGTCTACTGACCTGAACCCCATAAAGAATCTATGGGGTATTGTAAAGAGGAAGATGAGAAACACCTGGCCCAAAAATACAGACAAGCTGAAGGTTGCTATCAAAGCAACCTGGGCTTCAATAACACCTCAGCAGTGCCACAGGCTGATCGCCATGCTGCACTGATGCAGTAAATCATGATAAAGTAGCCTCAACCAAGTACTGAGTGTATAAATGAACATACTTTTCAGAAATTGGACATTTCTCTATTGTAAATCCTTTTGTGATTGATCTTCAGAAATATTCTAATAATTTGAGAAACTGGATTTCTAATTTTCATGATCTGTAAACCATAATCATCAAAATTAAAACAAAAAAGGCTTGAAATATTTCGCTTTATGTATAATGAATCAAGAATACATGAAAGTTTACCTTTTTGAATTAAATTACAAAAAATATGGACTTTTTCCCGATAAGAAATTTTTTGAGATGCACTTGTATATTACTTTTTCCCTTTGTCTTGTTAACACTTTCCCTCTGTGAGTCCTGAGAAGGTGGATATTGGATCTTTGAACTATTTGAGCTGCTTCACACAGAAGAACTGAACCCTTGTGCATTTGTACAAGTCTTTTACTTATTATCACACTGGCCATGTATGAAGACTCATGCATGTGTGTTTGCATAATCAGTAAAGGCTTGAGGGGAAAAAAAAATTATGACCTCTTTGCAATGATTGTCCTTAACCTTTTACACCTATGGAACAATTCAATTAAGAGACATGAACAACAATTCTATTTTCATAGAAATGCATTAAAAAAATTTCATACAATAGATCTTGCAGTCACTCTGGAAGATTTGCTTCTGAGGCTATGATTTTTTTTCTAAATTTATTTTAGTGACTACTTTATTATCAAGATGGGACTAATTGCTTTGGACAGGTTGCTTGGTTTTTGGTTGAATTTTGTATGTCAACAGAGTCATTTTAAAAATACACTCACCAATACACTCGCCAATCATATGGCAGTAGCACAATGTACAAAATGATCTAGATACAGGTCAAGAGCTTTAGGTAATGTTCACATCAAACATCAGAATGGGGGAAAATGTGATCTCAGTGATGTTAACCATGGCATGGTTGTTGGCACCAGATAGTCTGGTTTGAGTATTTCATAAACTGCTGATTTCCTGGGATTTTCACAAGTAACTGTCTTGAGTTTACACAGAATGGTGCAAAAAAAAAAAGAAGTGAGCGGCAGGTCCGGAGCCTGAAACACCTTGCTGATGAGAGAACAGAGAAGAATGACCAAACTGGTTTGAGCTGACAGGAAGTCTATATTACCTCAAATCGGCACTCTTTACAACTGTGGTGAGCAGAAAAGAATCTCAGAACACACATCAAATATTGAGGTGCTTCAGAACACCAGAAGACCACATTAGGTTCCACTCCTGTCAGCCAAGAATGAGAATCCAATGCAATCATGGGCACAGTCTCAATGAAACTTGACAGTTGAAGACTGGAAAAAGACCAAGGCAAATGGACACCCCCCTCACTCCACCCCCCCCCCCCATCTTTAAATGTCCAGTTTCAATGTGTTTGTGCCCAGTGTTGCCTCAGATTCTTGTTTTTGGCTGGTAGGATTGAGACCCAATATGGTTTTCTGCTGTTGTAGCCCATCCACCTCAAGGTTGATTTTTGTGTATGCTGAGATGCTTTTCTACCAACCATGTCTGTAAAGAGTGATTATTTGAGTTACTGTATCCTTTCTGGCAGCTCAAACCAATCTGGCCATTTTCCTCTGACCATTTCTCATCAACTCACAGAACTGTCACTCACTTAATGTTTTTTTTTGTTTTGTTTTTCACACCATTTGGTATAAATTCTAGAGACTGTTGTGTGTGAAACTCCCAGGAGATCAGCAGTTAATGAAATACTCAAACAAGCCATCTGATACCAACATTCATGCCACAATCAAAGTCACAGACATCACAATTTTTCTTCATTCTAATGTTTGATGTGAACATTAATGAAAGCTCTTGACCTTCATCGAGTGAAGATGTTATTTTGTGTACTCTGATGGTGATGACCACTATTCAAATAAAGTTGTTTCTTTGTTCAGACGTGTGTTCTGACTCATAGATCTGTTAGAATCCACAAGCATTGTGAAAGCTATGTGAGTGGCTAAGCGAACAAGTCTAGAGAGCTAGATTACCCCGCTTCCAAACCGCAGCCAGGAATGAGAAACAGGGAAGATGTAATGTACTGTAATGGATTTTTCTGAAGGATATTTCTCCTGGCTGTAAAAAAAAAAAAATCCCTTGAGAAGGAAGCTAGGTTATCTGCCTGAACAGAGCCAGCTATTTCATTTTTTTCTTTACTCTTTAGGCTATAATGAACAGAGATTTCACGATAATTTTTGTTGTCAAATATTCTTTTTTTTTTTTTTTGCATTTGCTTGTCAGTACAATTTAGTCATGAAATAAAAGGTCATCAACAAATACTTATCATCAACATGTTCATTGACAAAATTAACACTGATCAAATCAGAGGGCGACTGAAACAGTGAGACAGAAGCAAACACTGACCAAAAAAGTGATGAAAGTTAGTACTAATTTAATCGAGGAAACATCAACTTCATTCAGAACTGCATGTGTGATTGTAAAAGAAATATTGGCATTTAGAAAGATGACTCCACTGATGAAGCTGTGAGAACTGAATAGAACTGTAGTGTGAAATATGCACTGCTCAGACCATTCCTGTGGATGAGAGCACAGTGTTTGGTCTAGCATACATAATTATATTGATCAAATGCAATGAATTCATTGGTTGTGATGCAGTTGGAGATGGTGATGTTGATAACATTTTTCTAGATTTGGTGAAATTGAAAGTGCATTGATACCAATTCGATTTATAATGCATATACAGGAAGCTGGCTTTTATGGTAATTTTCTTGCATAGAAATCTCATAACCATTGCAGCATGGAGCTTCACTTTTGACAGGCTAAGGAAATGGAGTCATTGGTAGATTAAAATGTGACTTTCCCATTGTAAACTCCATTCACTACTTAGTTCACCAATTGGAGTTAGCTTTACATGACTGATTGAAACCTGTGTCTGCTGCAATCATTGCAAAATTTTTATCTTAAAGCTACAGTGTCTTGCAAAAGTATCCATCACCCTTGGTGTTTGTCCTGTTTTGTCGCATTACAAGCTGGGATTAAAATGGATTTTTGGGGGGTTATCACAATTTGATTTACACAACATGCCTACCACTTTAAAGGCGCAAATTGTTTCTATATTGTGACACAAACAATAATTAAGATGAAAAAACAGAAATATGGAATGTGCATAGGTATTCACCCCCCCAAAGTCAATACTTTGTAGAGCCACCTTTTGCTGCAATTACAGCTGCAAGTATCTTGAGGTATGTCTCTATTAGCTTAGCACATCTAGCCACTGGGATTTTTGCCCATTCCTCAAGGCAAAACTGCTCCAACTCCTTCAAGTTAGATGGATTGCGTTGGTGTACAGCAATCTTCAAGTTATGCCACAGATTCTCAATTGGATTGAGCTCTAGGCTTTGACTCAGCCATTCCATGACATTTAAATGTTTCCCTTTAAACCACTCCAGTGTAGCTTTAGCAGTATGTTTAGAGTTATTGTCCTGCTGGAATGTGAACCTTTGTCTCAGTCTCAAACCTCTGGATGACTCAAACAGGTTTCCTCCTGTATTTAGTGCCATCCATCTTTCCTTCAGTCCTTATCAGCTTTCCTGTCCTGACATATGAAAAATATCCCCACAGCATGATGCTGCCACCACCATGCTAGGCGTGGCAGCATCATGCTAGGTGGTAGGAATGGTGTTCTCAGGGTGATGGGAAGTGTTGGGTTTGTGCCACACATGAAATTTCCCATGATGGCCAAAAAGTTCAGTTTTAGTCTCATTTGACCAGAGAATCTTCTTCCATGTGTTTGGGGAGTCTGCTGTTGGGCAAACTCCAATTGTGTTTTATTAAGCAATGACTTTTTTTCTGGCCACTCTTCCATAGAGCCCCACTCTGTGAAGTGTACAGCTTAAAGTGGTCCTGTGGATAGATACTACTATCTCCGCTGTGGATCTTTGCAGCTCCTTCAGTGTTATCTTTGGTGTCTTTGTTGCATCTCTGATTAATGCCCTCCTTGCCTGGTCTGTGAGTTTTGGTGAGCAGCCTTCTCTTGTCAGGTTTGTAGTGGCGCTACAATGGATTTAATGGTGGGGCAGCACGGTGGTGTAGTGGTTAGCACTGTTGTCTCACAGCAAGAAGGTTCTGGGTTCGAGACCAGTGGTCGATGAGGGCCTTTCTGTGTGGAGTTTGCATGTACTTCCCATGTCTGCGTGGGTTTCCTCCGGGTGCTCTGGTTTCCCCCACAGTCCAAAGACATGCAGGTTAGGCTAATTGATGGCTCTAAATTGACCGCAGGTGTGAATGGTTGTTTGTCTCTATGTGTCAGCCCTGTGATGACCTGGCGACTTGTCCAGGGTGTACCCCGCCTCTCGCCCATAGTCAGCTAGGATAGGCTTCAGCTTGCCTGCGACCCTACACAGGATAAGCAGCTACGGATAATGGACAGATGGATTTAATGGTGCTCCATGGGATATTCAAAGTTTGGGATATTTTTTTATAACCCAACCCTGATACATACTTCTCCACAACTTTGTCTCTGACCTGTTTGGAGTGCTCCTTGGTTTTCATGCTGCTTGCTTATTAGTGTTGCAAAGTCAGGGTCCTTCCAGAACAGGTTGATTTATATAGGCATCATGTGACACTTTGATTGCACACAGATGGAGCTTAATCAACTAATTATGTGATTTATGAAGTGAATTGGTTGGACCAGCTCTTATTTAGGGGTCTCATATGAAAGGGATGAATACCTATGCACACTCCAGATTTCTGTTTTTATTTCTTATTTATTGTTTGTATCACAGTAAACAATTTGCACCTTTAAAGTAGTAGGCATGTTGTGTAAAGCAAATCATGCTAACCCCCCAAACATCAATTTTAATTACAGCTTGTAATGTGACAAAACAGGACAAACACCAAGGGGGATGAATATTTTTGCAAGACACTGTATACAGATTGTTTCATAAGTCCCAGAAAACTACCTGGTTGTTAGAAGAAGCAGCAGATGACATAAACATTCAAATTCTGAAGATTTGACAGGTCTCCACCATAAGATGGGTTGCCAGTAGTCTTAACACAGTGAGAGCAGTGTGGAAGAGTTACCCTGTTTTGACAAAACATGTTAAAATGGAACGTGAGGACAAATTTCATTCTGACAGTGTGAGGAAGAAGTACACTGGCTTGTTGAAGTTCCTCACCAGTGCAGGTTTTCTATGTAATTTGCTTGAATGAAAGATGTTTTTAGGGAACTGCAGAGCCTCTCACTGAAGCTGCAGCGAAGAGACACAACACATTGCACAAACAAAAAATTACATTCACAAGAAAATTGAAATTCTAACTGCAGTGAAAATGCAGGGTGGAAAGTCAACAGCAAAGGCTCAAAAAAAGCACCTTGGCTGGCCTATTTAAAGGTGTGAGCATTACTGGTGAGTAGGGATGGGAATTGATAAGATTTTATTGATACTAATGCCATTATTGATTCTGCTTATCAGTCTGATTTTTTCTTGATTCCCTTATCGATTCCTGATCAATTTTCTGTGTGGGGAAACAGTTGGCCAACACAGGTTTTCAGAATCAACACAGCTGTTTTACTAACACAACAGCTCATAGGGAAACTGAACCAGCTGGGACTGAACACCTCACTCTGCACCTTCACTTTTTCTCTGAAAGACCACAGTCAATAAGGATCAGCAACAAGGCATCAGGCACCATCACACTAAGCATGGGGGCCCCCCAAGGGTGTGTGCTCAATCCCCTGCTGTTCACCTTGCTGACCTATAACTGTGTTCCAACATACAACTTCAACCACTTCAAATGTGCTGATGACACAACTGTGGTGGGTCTCATCAGCAACAATGATGAAACAAATTACAAAAGTGAGGTGAACCAACTGGCCACATGGTGCATGAATAACAATCTCTCCCTAAATGTGGGAAAAAAAAGAGATTGTCATCAACTTCCAGAAGCCCCCCCCCCAGATGACCATTAATGGAGCTGCTGTGGAACGGGTGAGCAGCACCTCTTCAGGCCAGCCTTCTCGTAGTGACACCTGCTCAAAAACATAGAGGTAGGCTTCATTGTCATCAGTGGGACTCAGCTTGGGTGGGCTCAGAGCCTCCTGCTGAGAATTGGGGAAGCAAAGAGGAATGGGCCTGGTGATATAGCTCAGGAGCTGTAGCCCTCGTACCAGCTTCTAAGTGACATGCTGCTGCTGGAGGTTGGCTTTGAGGAGGTACTACAGGTAGTGATTCCATGTGAAGGGAGGGATGAGGTGCTGTAGTGGGTTGCTATGTGTGTGTAAAACACAGAAACGGACAGGGAGGAAAAGGAAAGTGCTTGTTTATTAATGCAAAAATTGGAGAAGTGGGTTAAGGGCTGTGGAACTTGAGATGGGAGTCTTCTGAGGTTCAGGAGTGCAGAAAGGTGTGAGCTGACCATTTCAGAGGCACTGGGCAGTGAGAAGCATGGTTGGACCTCTTCAGTTGCAGGTTGAAGTGGAGAAGAGGAGCTCTTGGCAAAATTGTTGTATTATTTCCCTTATCTTCATGGTCAGCAAACTGGCCCTGTGTAGACAGCAGAAAGAGCCATCAGCAGGGTAGCTACACCTAGACTCACCTAGCCTCTGACATTGGTGGTGAGCTCTCAAGGAAGGTGAAGAGGCAAAGCATAAGTTGCCCCAGCTGGGGCCAGTTGATTGGCTCCACCCTACAGCTACACACTATTCTGTTTTCCAAAACATAGTTGCTGAACATGACCTGTCTTTTCACCACCTGCAATGCGATGATGTGAGGAGCAGTGATCTGACTGCATGGTGTGTCACTGTGACAGTTGCTATATGTTTTTAACTTCTGAATTAATGGAAAAGATAGGAGTCATTCTATCCTAGACTTTTGAGCCTACAGACTGAGTGTTATCTTATCCATTTATCTTGGTATTGGGACCAGTACAGGATCTACAATGTGGAATGTTGAATGAGATTATGTGGAATGTTGATTTATTTTTTTCTATTAGATTATATACAAAATAAGAAAACAGCTGACAAATTGGGTGGTCTGTGCCTTTAACATTAGTGAGGCATAGGCCTAGATGCCATATAATAGTAACACATATGTATCTTATGCCTACCTCACTGGCATATTGATAGTGCCTTTGGTTTTGGTACAGCATTGTGTGGGTCTGTGTTTAAGCAGAGATAATGGTCTGCTGTTGTTCTTGTGTGTATGGGTCTGACTTGGCAGTTTTGCTTGAGAATACTTTGTTGGTGACCCCTGACTACAAAAGTTGTTGTGTGGTACATGCCCCATGAGTTGAAGTAATGGATTTGATTGCTCATCACCTCCAGGCAGCAGACATTACATTCAACAAGCAAGATAGCATAAAGGTTGTAAGACTTCAGTTCACTGAAACATGCATCTGCACTGTACTAGGTTCCATTGTAGCCTGGAAAAAATGTATACACCCCCACCCCACTCCCCAATTGTCATTGTATAGTTTGCACTTTGCTCAGTGGGTATTGCTGCTCAAATGGTAGATGGGGCTGGCCAATAGATAGTTTTCACTGACGTAATGGCATTCCGGGGAACGCCCTCCAGCTGCCATCTTGTGGGGCAAACAAAACGGACCATCGCCATTACCGGCTACGTTATCTCAGACGAATTTATGAAGTTATATAGTCAGTTTTCTAAAATAAAGATCAATGTCAGCAAAATCAAGCAAACAGAAGTATATAGATACATTAGACGACATCTCACGACAACAGTATGCAGCCAAACTGGCCTTGATTGGGGGAATTGACCTCTACAAAGTGGACAAAGATGCATTTTCAAGTGACTATGCAGGGCTGCCAAAGCCTGAAACTGCCAAAGCCTGCTCCAAAGCCTGAAATTGACTTCATCAAACTTTAAAGGCTGTCTGATATATACAACTTTATATATTCACAGTGCGCCTTTTGTCGGATGCTGCCTTTTTCACGGCTGAATCGCGCAGATCCGATTTTTTTTTTTTAGGGGGGGCATTGGAGTGTCTGATTATAATTTCAAAGTAAATTCTGTATTAAAATTACTAAATAAAGCAAATCCGTTACAGTCCATGAAACAGGAAGTATAAGGATGAGAAAAAAACAGTTTAAATCGGAAAGCTGGTCACATTTGCGCAGTCCTGCACACCACTTGGGCTGCGCAAATGTGCGCAGCTTTCCGATTTAAACTGTTTTTTTCTCATCCTTATACTCCCTGTTTCATGGACTGTAACGGATTTGCTTATTTAGTAATTTTAATACAGAATTTACTTTGAAATTATAATCAGACACTCCAATGCCCCCCCTAAAAAAAAAAAAAATTGGATCTGTGCGATTCAGGCGGCATCCGCCAAAAGGCGCACTGTTTGCATCCCAAACACAAATCAAATCATACAGAATAGACCTAAAATGTTTTTCAAAAATGACCCTTGCGTGAGTGAAGTGACAAGTTTCAAATAGAAACGTGACAAATGAGCGATATTAAGTGTACATTACAATGTAAACGTACACTCAGCGGTTCCAGTTAGGCATTCTCCAGAGATTGTTCACATGATGTTTTGGTTTCCAAAAACAAACTTAAACACAATTGATTGTTTATTTAAACAACTTACCACTTATAAAATGATCGGAGCAGACTTTGCTGTGTTTGGAAGGCTGATAATCCTTGCGGTTGATTCTCGCAAGCCATAGATTTCTCCTTTGTATGCTGAGTTTGTTTGCTCGCCTTCGTGCTCCCGTACAGTAGGAATTCCATAAAAGCTCCGCTTGACTTCATCATTTGACCTATTACGACAGCCATGAATACAACAGGTGTGCACCATTGCTAGCTTTAAATAGCCTGCTTGGGTTCTTTTGAAGACTTTGTACTCGCGCGTTACAATGTGTGCTCAGTCACCAGTACGGTAAGCTTGACCCGCAAGATGGCTGCCACTAGGGAATCCCTGACTCTGTGACGTCATGTGAAAACTATCTATAGAAATAGGTTTTGCTCAGCAAGAAAAAAAGATTAGAAGGAACACTGACAATAATATTAATGCCAGAATGCTTACTGTTTGTCAATGCAGCAGCACCTTACTTTTTTTTTCCATTTACTAAACAGCTTTGGATGCACTGTGACAGTGACCTGAAGATGAATGAATGAATAAATTAATTAATTGTTTTAAATAAAACAGGCATGATATATTTGTCAATCAGAAAGTTTTTATTGTTAAGATTTTACTGAGCAGTTAAGGTGGTAGTCAGGAAAAAACTAAAAACATTAGCAAGCAACAAACAGAGAAAAAAATGGTAGAAAGTCAGTTATATGGTGAGATAATTCTACATTTTTGAAGCTTTCAAAATGGTAATGTGCATGTTGTAATAAAGTAATGTTTCACCTTGGCATGTCCGGCATATGAAGTGGGGAAAAAACAAAGTGGATGCCGCCACAAAAGTGTGATAACAAGTAGCATGAGCAACAAAGCAAGTAGCATTAACAACAAGCTAGCCAGTTAACATTAGTTATATGAGTGATAACAATAATATTGATGATTACTGTCTCAAAGCAGATACATGTATACGTGTATGCCTGGTGTTATTGATTTAACCGAGTACCGTGTCTGTATATTAACTGATTTCAAGTCAATACTGCTATAAGCTAATTTTCACAGGAAAAAAAATCCAACTTTTGGTGAAGTGGCTTCATCTCACACTGAAAAAAGAGAAAAATCCAACCTTTATTTGAAATAAATTTATATACATCTATATTTTCGTATTAACAATTGATATTAGTTTCACACATCATATCAACCCCGTCCCCACACTTATTGTCTGTGCTTCTGTACTGAGAAAGAGTGGGGAAAAACACTTGAAATCTTCAAACAAAATACCTCTGAAACTGTAGGTGGTGAAAAAGTTTATTCAAAATAGCAGCTGCTGTTCTAAAGTCACAGGCACAACAGGATTTTTGTCACCCTTCACTCCTTGTGCATCACCACAGAAATTGGTTCATTAAATTTATTGATCTTCAGTCACCACTTTACTCTGGCTAGGTTGAAAGTGGATCTGAACTCTATCCCAGGAACAGTGAGCATGAGGGACAGTAGTTTATTGCAGAGCATCATGCACATACAGTACATTTCACATACTCACCTTCACTCACTTTCACACCTTTGGGCAATTTACAGTTCTCAATTCACATACAAGTACATTTTTGTGAGGTGGGACGAAACCAGAGAACCCAGTGTACATGTCAAGCCATGAAAACAACAGATTACATCAGGCTTGTAGTACTCGAGTCCAGGACTCGGACTCAAGTCCAACTCGTGACCAGTGTTGTTTTCATTAATGATGATGAAATGATTTCGTTAAAGCACCTTTATTTCATGACTAAAACGAGACAGTGACGAGCTAAACATAACTCTTTGATCACGAAAATATGACGAGACGTATCTGTTGTTTTTGTTGACGAGACAAGATGAGACGAAAATGTTAGTGGGTTGGCTATAGGACTATCAAAATGTATGGCGTTTCCTCCAACGGCGCGTGCAACCTATCTGCCAAATGCTGAAAATATCAGCAATGCACCTGCATCCTGTCCTTGTTTGGTCACGCCCACTTCCGAGCATGTCCGGGCACAGTGCACACCTAGGCAGCCACACAGTTCATGGACCATTGGCAACGCCAGCACAAGGGCTTGGTGGGCAGAAAAGACACGATGATTTATGGACATACTTTACACATAATCCAGCAGAAAATAAAACAGAATGCCTTGTGGTGGGAGACAGAGGTACACGCTGTGGCTATAAACTACGTGGCAAGCATACGACCAACCTCAAGAGGCATCTAAAGGCTCACCATGCTGCTATTTCTGCGACGGCAAGTTAACGTTACAAGAAGTCCTGTTAACAGATCATGTATACGTTTGCTAGCTTTGGTTAATGTCACTCAACAATCGGTCTGTGATGAATTTCCTATGAAGTTTTCCAAAACACCGTGACCTGGCGAAAATGAATGGGACCGCTAGCTTCATGCTAAAGTTGGTTTGGTTAAGCTAACTTAAATTCAATTAACATGTCATGAGTAAAACTTGTCCTGCAGGGATTATTGGTGGGACAGCAACTGAATGCTTTGTCATATATTGACCCATATTTGAGTTACTGTGAAACATACGGGGGGAAATGTAGCTTTTCAGACCTGTTGCTATGCCTTAATATGTCTAAATGAGCAGCAGCACACCTGGCTACTCTAACGTTAGCAGCACGTTTAGCCATCATATTTACATTAACGGACAGCATGGTCATCTTCTACGGTAGTTGTGTGTTCATCATGAGAGCATGCACACTAGACAGCGTTTATGTAGAGAGCATGCACACTAGACAGCGTTTATGTAGAGAGCATGCACACTAGACAGCGTTTATGTAGAGCGCATGCACACTAGACAGCGTTTATGTAGAGAGCATGCACACTAGACAGCGTTTCTGTAGAGAGCATGCACACTAGACAGCGTTTATGTAGAGTGCATGCACACTAGACAGCGTTTCTGTAGAGAGCATGCACACTAGACAGCGTTTCTGTAGAGAGCATGCACACTAGACAGCGTTTCTGTAGAGAGCATGCACACTAGACAGCGTTTCTGTAGAGAGCATGCACACTAGACAGCGTTTCTGTAGAGAGCATGCACACTAGACAGCGTTTCTGTAGAGAGCATGCACACTAGACAGCGTTTCTGTAGAGAGCATGCACACTAGACAGCGTTTATGTAGAGAGCATGCACACTAGACAGCGTTTCTGTAGAGAGCATGCACACTAGACAGCGTTTATGTAGAGTGCATGCACACTAGACAGCGTTTCTGTAGAGAGTATGCACACTAGAAAGCGTTTATGTAGAGAGCATGCACACTAGACAGCGTTTATGTAGAGCGCATGCACACTAGACAGCGTTTCTGTAGAGAGCATGCACACTAGACAGCGTTCATGTAGAGAGCATGCACACTAGACAGCGTTTATGTAGAGAGCATGCACACTAGACAGCGTTTATGTAGAGCGCATGCACACTAGACAGCGTTTATGTAGAGAGCATGCACACTAGACAGCGTTTCTGTAGAGAGCATGCACACTAGACAGCGTTTCTGTAGAGAGCATGCACACTAGACAGCGTTTCTGTAGAGAGCATGCACACTAGACAGCGTTTATGTAGAGAGCATGCACACTAGACAGCGTTTATGTAGAGAGCATGCACACTAGACAGCGTTTATGTAGAGAGCATGCACACTAGACAGCGTTTATGTAGAGAGCATGCACACTAGACAGCGTTTCTGTAGAGAGCATGCACAATAGACAGCGTTTCTGTAGAGAGCATGCACACTAGACAGCGTTTATGTAGAGAGCATGCACACTAGACAGCGTTTCTGTAGAGAGCATGCACACTAGACAGCGTTTCTGTAGAGAGCATGCACACTAGACAGCGTTTCTGTAGAGAGCATGCACACTAGACAGCGTTTCTGTAGAGAGCATGCACACTAGACAGCGTTTCTGTAGAGAGCATGCACACTAGACAGCGATTCTGTAGAGAGCATGCACACTAGACAGCGTTTCTGTAGAGTATAAACACTAGACAGTGTTTATGTAGAGTATACACACTAGACAGCGTTTATGTAGAGAGCATGCACACTAGACAGCATTTCTGTAGAGAGCATGCACACTAGACAGCGTTTCTGTAGAGAGCATGCACACTAGACAGCGTTTCTGTAGAGAGCATGCACACTAGACAGCGTTTCTGTAGAGAGCATGCACACTAGACAGCGTTTCTGTAGAGAGCATGCACACTAGACAGCGTTTCTGTAGAGAGCATGCACACTAGACAGCGTTTCTGTAGAGAGCATGCACACTAGACAGCGTTTCTGTAGAGAGCATGCACACTAGACAGCGTTTCTGTAGAGAGCATGCACACTAGACAGCGTTTCTGTAGAGAGCATGCACACTAGACAGCGTTTCTGTAGAGAGCATGCACACTAGACAGCGTTTATGTAGAGTATAAACACTAGACAGCGTTTATGTAGAGAGCATGCACACTAGACAGCGTTTCTGTAGAGAGCATTCACACTAGAGAGCGTTTATGTAGAGAGCATGCACACTAGACAGCGTTTCTGTAGAGAGCATGCACACTAGACAGCGTTTCTGTAGAGAGCATGCACACTAGACAGCGTTTCTGTAGAGAGCATGCACACTAGACAGCGTTTCTGTAGAGAGCATGCACACTAGACAGCGATTCTGTAGAGAGCATGCACACTAGACAGCGTTTCTGTAGAGTATAAACACTAGACAGTGTTTATGTAGAGTATACACACTAGACAGCGTTTATGTAGAGAGCATGCACACTAGACAGCATTTCTGTAGAGAGCATGCACACTAGACAGCGTTTCTGTAGAGAGCATGCACACTAGACAGCGTTTCTGTAGAGAGCATGCACACTAGACAGCGTTTCTGTAGAGAGCATGCACACTAGACAGCGTTTCTGTAGAGAGCATGCACACTAGACAGCGTTTCTGTAGAGAGCATGCACACTAGACAGCGTTTCTGTAGAGAGCATGCACACTAGACAGCGTTTCTGTAGAGAGCATGCACACTAGACAGCGTTTCTGTAGAGAGCATGCACACTAGACAGCGTTTCTGTAGAGAGCATGCACACTAGACAGCGTTTCTGTAGAGAGCATGCACACTAGACAGCGTTTATGTAGAGAGCATGCACACTAGACAGCGTTTATGTAGAGTATAAACACTAGACAGCGTTTATGTAGAGAGCATGCACACTAGACAGCGTTTCTGTAGAGAGCATTCACACTAGAGAGCGTTTATGTAGAGAGCATGCACACTAGACAGCGTTTATGTAGAGTATACACACTAGACAGCGTTTATGTAGAGAGCATGCACACTAGACAGCGTTTATGTAGAGCGCATGCACACTAGACAGCGTTTCTGTAGAAAGCATGCACACTAGACAGCATTTCTGTAGAGAGCATGCGCACTAGACAGCGTTTCTGTAGCGAGCATGCACACTAGACAGCGTTTATGTAGAGAGCATGCGCACTAGACAGCGTTTTTGTAGAGAGTATGTTATGCACAACCTGTCAACCTCGAGTACAATTTCCTATCTCTGTTTTGGCCTAATTTAATGTTTTAAAGTAATTATTTTTTCGACTAAAATGAATGATTAAACCTGGACTAAAACCCTTTTAGTTTTCTTCAACTAAAACTAGACCAAAACTATCAAGGATAGAACTGACTAAAATGTGACTAAAACTAATAAGCATTTCGTCCAAAAGACTAAGACTAAAATTAAATCAAAAATATCTGCCAAAAACTAACACTGCTCGTGACTTGACTTGGGCTTGAGTACTGATGACTCGGACTTGGACTCGTGCATTAACTGCATTCAGACTGGTAAATTGGAAATGAGAACTCAGATTTTTCTTTATTTTTTGTAACATGCCATAATAATTTGGCATAAGATATTTATATCTACATGAACTTTTATACTAATTTTGTGCAAGAGAATGCACATTCACCTTTTCATATATCATGTTCAGGAACAAACTAATGTTAATGGCACTAAAATGCCTGGAGAGAACGCCCCTAGGATTGTCTACTTCGCTTATTCAGACTTCTCATGCAGTGTGAAAAAATGCACTGCTATGTGTTCCATATGTAGAGAATTATCAAGGAGACGATGGGGATAACCTCAAACTTCAATCGTAATTTGGCAAGACTTCACACAGAGAGATAAGTGACACACTATGTTCATTGCCCTGTTGATAGCGGGGCTTGCTTACTGACCAATGAACTAGCTAGTGTTAACCCTCTCTCATGTTATTTGCCCTGTTGATAGTTGGCAGGGCTTGGTGAGCAATGAACAAGCTTTTTTTCTGTAGCCTATTCACTAAAATGGAGCAATCAAGCAGTAACGTTAGTCCAACACAGCAGCAGAGACGGTTTCACATAAAGGCAGCAACAGCCACTGTCAAATGGTGCGGTAGGAGTCTTTTTCTCGGACTCAACTCGGATCAATAGTGGACTTGATTCAGACTCGACTTGAACTTTTCTTTAATGACTTGGACTTGACTTGGACTTGAACACTGAGGACTCGAGACTGGACTCGGACTCAAGGTTTAGTACAGGGGCGTGTTTAGCCTATTTTTGGGGGTGCTCAAGCACCCCCAAAAACGAGCTCAGCACCCCCTAGCTCAGCACCCTCAAAAACACTGCTTTTGGACGTAATTTTCAGAAATAAGTGCCCTTGCGCACTGCGCAATGAATGTGTGCGCGGCCGTGTGTGTGTTCTTGAATTCACCTATTACGTGATAGTTCTATGAGCAGTAAAATACCTCTCCTCCTTGCGTCCCCTCTGATTGGGTTGCCTGTCCGCGCGAGTGCTTGCTACGACATGGTGTTTTTTTTAACTGGATTCCACGCCGATGAGGAACTCGAATAGCACCTGAGTATTACTGGCATAGCGAGATGTGAAGGTACGGACTGGAGTTACAGTTGTTAAACACAACACAATAATATGCATAATGCAATATTGATGTTCCCTGGTCTATGAACAGAATGATAAAAACGACATTTATCATCCATATCGAGATACTTTTGTGCAGAGCTGTACAAGTGCTACGGTGCTAGACCATCGTGTGTTAGTCAATTTTATTTAATGTAACATAGCGTTTACGTTTGCTTATCATTTATATATTTATATATTTATATTTATATATTTATCATAAATAACATCATAATAATTAGCAAATTAATCAAAACAGACACTGAAACGTACATGCACGAAGCAAACAATTAAACAAATGACTATCAAAAGAACACGACCAAAATATAACAAATATAACAAAAAATATAAACTAATGTAAACTAATGTAAAATCATAATAATACACACTATTATTACACAATACACAATAACACATTAATTAACAATTACCACTGTTCAAAATGAATAGCTCCAACATTACAAATGCAGTAGTAGGTCTTGTTTAGTTAAAAATATAACGTAAATATTTGTGTCAGTGGTCGTAAATGTGTAGATATCATAGTTTATTGGGTCAGCTTCTGTTAAAACATTGCATAAGTCTAGTCTTCTTGTCTAGTTAAGTCTAGTCTAAATGCGGAATAAACGTGGAAACACTGTCGTTCAAGCCAGGTGCCTCTGTCAGCTCTGGGGGCTAAGCACCCCCAAAGATCAGATGCTAGAATCGCCCCTGGTTTAGTGACTTGACTACAGCACTGGATTATACACACTGTGATCAAAAGTATGTGGATACCTACTCTCCATACTGTATGTGCATGTTGAACATCCCATTCCAAAGTTGGTCCTCCCTTTGCTGCTATAACAGCTTACACACTTTGGGGAAGGTTTCATTGGGTTTTGGAACATCGTTGTGGGAATTTCTGGACACTCAGCCACAAGAGCATTAGTGAGGTTGGGCAGTGATATTGGGCGAGGAGGTCTGGCACACAACCAGTTCAATTTATCTCAGAAATGTTCACTGAGGTCGAAACCAGTGCTCTGTGCAAGCCAGTCGAGTTCTTGACAAACCATGTATTCACCGACCTCACTGTGCCCACTGTGTACAAACTTTTGCCCATAAAGGGTATATACTGTATAATACATACATCTCACTGAGTAAAAATCTTGAGATGGAACCTACATACATCTGTCTTTGGTGTTACAGTTGAATATTTGTCACATTCCATTTTCTCACAGTGTGATAGCACTCAATTAGAGCAGTAACGGCAATAATTCAAACAAAGCAACATTATCATTTAATTGAAAATGACTCCCATTGTTATATTTTAATTGGTGGTCAAGACGTTAAATTAGGAAGCTATTCTGCCTATCAGCCAAGTTTGGTTGTGGGCAATGTTCAGCATATTTACTCCTGCTAACTGTTATAATCTTCTTCTTCATCATCATCATCATCATTTAGATCTTATTATCATGATAATTTTGGTGAGTCAACAATCACCTTATTTTACTTTTTATTTTTAATTATCAGCAGGGCCAATGCGGGCGGCACGGTGGTGTAGTGGTTAGCGCTGTCGCCTCACAGCAAGAAGGTCCTGGGTTCGAGCCCCGGGGTCGGCGAGGGCCTTTCTGTGCGGAGTTTGCATGTTCTCCCCGTGTCCGCGTGGGTTTCCTCCGGGTGCTCCGGTTTTCCCCACAGTCCAAAGACATGCAGGTTAGGTTAACTGGTGACTCTAAATTGACCGTAGGTGTGAATGTGAGTGTGAATGGTTGTCTGTGTCTATGTGTCAGCCCTGTGATGACCTGGCGACTTGTCCAGGGTGTACCCCGCCTTTCGCCCGTAGTCAGCTGGGATAGGCTCCAGCTTGCCTGCGACCCTGTAGAAGGATAAAGCGGCTAGAGATAATGAGATGAGAACAGGGCCAATGCTTACAGTCCTGTCTTTCACTTCCAATTTCTATCTATCTATCTATCTATCTATCTATCTATCTATCTATCTATCTATCTATCTATCTATCTATCCACTGCTTGAAAGTGTGCAGGTCAAACAACCATCAGTCTCTTGTGTTAAAATAACTTTGGTGATGGGTCACAAAAGGACTTCACATATGTTCAACTTCTTATTTATAACCCCAAGGAAACTAAACATGATAAAAGTCATTGTATAGTTTCTGCAGACTGAGGGGCAAAGAGTACAGAAAGTAAAGCAGAGGTTAAGGTGTGGATACTTGTCATGTAGCTGCACAATAATTAACTGGATCTGAGAGATAAGTGCCTGTACTGCATTTTGCCTTTTTTTTGTATGAATATATCCGTTTTGCAGATAGATTACTAGATTACTCTGTAGATTTTATAGAATAAAAAAATTGTTGTTTATAGTATAGGCAAACTGCAAGAGAACCAGACAAAAAGGCAGTGGGAGATTTAAGGTATGATTAGATCACATTTCAAAAGTTTTCATTATCACAAACAGACATTTAACAAATATGTCATTATTCGGGTAGATGTTTTGGTAACACTTTATTTCAACCCTCTATCATCATAAACCATGTCACCTGTCATATGCAAATGTCTCACACACACACACACACACACACACACACACACACACACACACACACACACACACACACACACAAACCAGAGTTGTTATAGTTTTGAAATTTTCATTAGGTTTTATTTTTATTTAATTTTTCAGGTGTTTTTTCTCAGTTTAGTGTTAGTTTTACAAGTGCATAAGTAGTTTTATTTTTATTTTGAGGAATTGACTAGTTTTAGCTTAGTTTCTATTTAGTCTTATTCTTAATTTTATTTGTTCAGGTATTACACAGCCATAGAGATCCCAAAATAACTAGATAGGACACAAGCTCTTTACTTCTGGCACAATAAGATGCCATATTGGTTTGCTGATTATTGTCATAGGTATCCCATTTTGTCGATTGTATTGTTGAATATATTGATGAAAATAGGTGTCTTAACATCGAAATAATGTTTAGTAATAACAAAAATATGTAGCACAGAGTAATTACACTGAACATCTCAAACAGGAGTGTTAACGTTCAGCAAGCATGTTTTGCACATATTTATAGCTAACCTGAAAGAAATTGGTGATTTCTTCACCCATTGCTTTGTCACTGAAACTCACTCATCTCCCAGACATTCCAGGTTCTGGTTGCCTAAGTACTGTATCTATCATATATTTCCTACCCCAAATCTTTCTGAGTGAAACAAGCAGAAGCTGGCTAGTTCAGAACAAGACTATAAATAATATCACTAGTGGATACATATGAACAGAGCTACACTTCAACAGTCACAACTAACATATGTTTAATTTATTTTAGTTTACAGACAGTGCAGTTTGTAGATCAAAGCTGTGGCTTCTTTTGGTTTCTGTAAAGCTTTGTTAAGACACCATTTTAAGCTGTCTGATAAGTTAACTGTAGATCACGGGTGTCAAACATGCAGCCTGTGGGCCACATCCAACCCGTATGGAGGTTCAAAATGGCCCATACATCAACGGTCTACTGTGAAATGTAATTCATCATCCATTCACTATTTCAAGTAATAGGCTACTGACTATGTCAGGGAAAAGCAACTGAAACTCTCTCTCTCTCTCTCTCTCACACACACACACACACACACACACACACACTTTACTGTAACATAGTTTTTGAGTGGTGAGGGCAGACACGTTTGTAGCTTGTGGACTTATTGAATGTACGTTATTGTGACTGTACTCAACAGTTCTATGCTAAAAACATCAAAAAAATGTATTGGAAATTAGTCATAATGTTGCTATTGAAAGTAAATTCTGAATAATCTTGAATAGATTCTGATTGACAGGAAAAACTGAAGTGTGAATGTAGTGTAAGTCATGTGCATAATTACTGATGTACATTGAAACAGTGTGTGAACTTTGAGTTCTTGAGTAAGCTAAATAAATCATAATGCAGACTTCATGGTTGCCCTTTATCTGTATGGATTCTAGGTTGACGAGCATCAAATAAATTTGGTGGCATAGCCCTTCAGTGAAAAGTTTGACACAAGGGAGTTTGACACCACTACTGTAGAGATATCTAGTGAGCACAATGGCTATATCACTGATTCTTTTTATCAAAAATGACTGGCTAAACATTTCACCCAAGAAACAAACCAGAAGTATATAAATAATCACATTCTGGTGGGAGACCAATGCCTATAAATAACATCCTGTGGCTTCAAGTGATTTCCTTCCAACTCTTGCTCATTTTGATGTAGGAACCAAATTCATGAACTTTGTCTCCTTATGATAAATGTTTTTGGGAACTCAATGTTGAAGTCATCTGTCCATCAACAGTATCCTTTCGCTCTTATTTGTAGTCAGCCTCAATCATATCTCCACAAAGTTGAGAGCAGTTTAACTCTGTACCTGCTACTTCATGTCTCATCATCACTATATTTTGCTGACTTTCATTGACATTACATGGTCGCTCATCAACACATCACAGCAAATCACTTCTTGTGTGTATGCCCCTTAAGCCATTTTACACAACTCTTGTTTCTGTGAACAAAGGTATTTAAATAATTGTTGCAGTTTAGGAAGTGGTTGCCATTTTCTCTAATGCCAGCTAGCAGCAGGCATGCTACCACTACCTAGCTTAATTTCTCTGCATCCTAAAGATGTTGTTATATACTTCTTTATCTTATCTTAATTATTTTAGAAATATTGACATAACCTTTAAACAATACTGAAGTGTTGAAGTCTGCAGATCTGTTGGGTCTGTAGACAAACTACATGGGGTCCAGGAGTGGGTCACAGATGACCTTAAAGCCATCACTGACCCACTCCTGGACCACATGCAGTTCGCCTACAGACCCAACAGATCTGCAGGTGATGCTGTCAGTATGGCTCTTCATTTCATCCTCCAGCACCTGGCTTCCCCAGGAACCTATGCTAGGATCATGTTTGTAGATTTCAGTTCTGCCTTCAACACTATCATCCCAGCTCTTCTGCAGGACAAACTCTCCCAGCTGAGTGTGCCTGACTGCACCTGCAGGTGGATCACTGACTTCCTATCTGACAGGAAGCAGCACGTAAAGCTGGGGAAACACGTCTCTGACTCCCAAACCATCAGCACCGGATCCTCCCAAGGCTGCATCCTTTCTCCTCTACTCTTTTCCCTGTACACCAACAGCTGCATCTCCAGTCATCAGTCTGTCAAGCTCCTAAAATTTGCAGATGACACTACCCTCATTGGATTCATCTCTGATGAGGATGAGTCTGCCTACAGGTGGGAGATTGACCATCTGGTGTCCTGGTGCAGGCAGAGCAACTTAGAGTTTAATGCTCTAAAGATAGTGGAGATGATTGCAGACTTCAGGAGGAGCTCTGCCACACCCTCCCCCATCACCCTGTTTGAATCCCCCCAGTAACCTCTGTGGAGTATTTCCACTTCCTGGGCATTATAATCACTCAGGACCTTAAGTGGGAGACAAATACCTGCTCTCTCACCAAGAAAGCACAGAGAGGATGTACTTCCTGCAGCAGTTGAAGAAGTTTGATCTGCCAAAGACAATGATGGTGCACTTTTACACCACCATCATCGAGTCCATCCTCACCTCCTCCATCACCGTCTGGTACGCTGCTGCCACTGCCACGGACAAGGGCAGACCGCAGCGCATCATCTGCTCTGCTGAGAGGACGATTAGCTTCAACCTTCCGTCTCTTCAGGACCTGTATGGGTCCAGGACCCTGAGGAGAACAGAAAGGATTGTGACCGACCCCTCTCACCCCAGACACAAACTTTTTTTAATCACTCCCCTCTGGTAGGAGACTGCGGTCCATTAGAACCAAAATCTCATGCCATAAGGCCAACTTTTTCCCCACTGCAGCTGGCCTCATCAATAAGGTCAGAGATCCCCACTGACTCTAACCTCACACTTTCAATCTGTGACATTAATGCACTTCATCTCTGAACAGCGATTTTGCACATTTCATGGTCATGTAATTCATCTTCATTCTGTGAACTTTTATTGCACATTCTGGCACACACTGTACAGCTTGACTATTTATTTAATCCATTGCACATATTCTCTTCTTCTCACACATTCATGTCATGACTCTTCTTCATCTTCATCATGTGACCTATTTTTGCACATTCTGGGACATACTGTACAGCTTGGACTTCAAAACAACCCATGCACATACCCCTTAAAAATGTCCACTTTTCAAATTTGGATATTGTAGATATCCAAATTTTTATTCTATTTATATAACTACTTTTGTCTTTTTTTAATTCTTCTATCTTAACTGTTCAAGCACCAATCACCAAAGCAAATTCTTTGTATGTGAGAACATACTTGGCAATAAGCTTGACTCTGATTCTCATTGAACATGGAAACAAATATAATCCATATACTTTAATAGTTTAAATTATTATTTTTTTATTTAGATTGATGCATCAGTGATTCCTCTAATGACAGACAGAGACCTGGGAAAATAGATCACTAAAGCTGGAGATAGAATCTCTGCTGTGGCCTTGTGGAGACAAGCCAGCACATCACATCAAGCACAATCCAGGAAAAATATCATACTTAGAAAGCTGCAACAGAGACTGTTGGTTGGTGATGACAAAAGCTGGAAAAAAGAACTCTTCTTGGACAGGAAACACAAGTGCAAAAAAGAAAAAGAGGTGCACTGAGGTTGGAAGGATGAACATTAACAAGAAAGAGTAATGGTACAAACAAGTTAAGGCAATTAATGGTGAAGGAACAAGACACTTGGTCATGTACAATGACACAACTGTGAAAGATGTAAAAGATATGGCTGAAAAAAATGTTCTTCCCAAATGATTTGTCAAAAAAAGAAGAAAAATCTTTCACGCTATTCTACTTATATTGAATCCTCGCAGGCACATGTTGAAATGTCTAAAACTTTGGAGTAGTTGTGTGGTGAAAGCAGGGTCAAAATTGTGAGACTGTTTCTTTGTACCAAAATGAAAACAGAAAAGCAATCTTCAGAAAGCGAGGAGGCAGGACTCTCAATCATCGCACCCTTCCCAGTTATAGAACTCACTGAATGTGGATAGAATGAAACTACCAAAGTTCTACATATGGAAAACAAAAATTCTCAGTCGGAGCTTGACCTTGAAATTGTTTTTGGAGCTTCCACAGGTGAAGATACCCAAATGGATGACACATTGCCATGGGAGGATCTCCATCTTCAAACCTTGGAAGAATCACATCTTGCTCCTGAAACAATTACCATGATTAGCCGGAGTAGCAGCCAAGCTCCATCAGTGATAGATATTAATTCTGAAAAAAGATGACCTGCCAGATCAAATACTTGATGAACCACAGTCTGATCCTCCAACAAGGACAACGATGGAAGAGAATGTCCTTCTAGCACTAGATGTTGATGTACCACAACACTGATTGTCAGAAGAGGACACTGTCTCACTGTTCTAATAAGTGCTTTTAAAAATCCAGATATTATGAGCATTGCACTGCCAATCAAGATGCATTTACCAAATAGAGAACTTAAAGAAGGGGAAGGAAGTGATGTTTTTCAAGACTGTTTATCTGAAATTTGGACTGACTTCTACAACATGTGCACACTGGAGTGGATGTAAAAGCACCCTTTATCAGTAGCCTATTAATATGAACAGTGGCAGGCAGTAGTGCGTTCAGTCAGGTGGAAGCAAGTTACTTCCCAGTGAAACTTGCATTGCCATTCCTGGAAGAGGTAATTTATGGCACCACACCCAGACCACAACCAGGCTGAACAAGAAAGATCAGTCCTCCTGAAGGATTGAAATAACTTTGATTCTGTTGATACTGATGACCTGTTTGATGTCCTTAATGCATATGAGTGCAAGTAAGTCCCTACCAGGGACAACCTCACACCTCTGCTGGCACACATGGGACACAAAGTTCTTGTACATCCCAGTGTTCATAATTGAGTGTTGGTGTCCCATTGTGATGTACATAGCAAGTGTGCTACCACCATATGATCTGTATCAAACAATTAAAAAGAAAACACCAACCGCCAAAACAGTTAAGGAGTTGCTGCATTTTCCAAAACAGATGGCACCACCCCAAATAGTCATTTCACATTACAAAGGTAAATTGAGGAAGCAGATTTGAACTAGCCTGGGCCCGCCCATCCTAAGCGTGACGCAACACGAGGGCCTGTTGCAAGCTTAGTCTGGCCAGGCAAGCTATCTACAGCTCTTCCAAGCTCCCGAAAAATCGGGAACCAATCAACTTTGAGCATCTCCAACGGCCCTGGGTAGAGGCGTGTTCAAGGCACTGACGTAGTAGAACTGCGACCGGAAGCCATAGATTGTTTACAGAATCTATGCCGGAAGCGCTTCATTCACGCTTCCGCATCTATTACGCATAGATGCTGTATTGAAAGCATTCAACGGGAAGTTCTCATTGAAAACGGAGCAAAGAGCAGCCCTGGAGGTATTTATTGAAAGGAAGGACGTTTTCGCCTTGCTCCCGACCGGCTTCGGTAAGAGTTTAATCTACCAGTTAGCCCCGTCGCATCGCATACGTCAGAGGAAAGAGTGATGTGATTGGTTTAAGCTTCGTCACAGCCTTTTCTGGCTTCGACCAGTAGCAAACTGAGGCATTTCAGGGAGGCGGGTCAACCACGGGCTCTGGGAAACGGTTGGGCTTAATATCTTGGCCAGACCAATAGCTCGGAGAGCTTTGAAGTCGTGTTAGCCAGGCAAGATTTGAACCCCCTTGAGTGGTTTCTTTGTTTTTATACAGGGTCAAATGTGATGGACTAGCCAGTTGAGTTAATAGAAACAACTGATTTTCTTCACAGACCACAGACACACACATGGAAATATTTTAAAGTTTCCAGTAGGGTATCACAGCTATCCAGATCTCCACAGTGAGTTCAACAAGATACTTGCAAGTTCTCTGTGAGTAATTGTAGAAACGGCCCGGATGTGGGTGGCGCACAGAAGTACGGCAGGCTGTTATTTGCTTGTAAGTTTGCTTTTATTTTGCTTTTCAGCACAACTCTTTTCATTGGGGACACACACACTCATCCATATACACTCATACACACACAGAGTACTATCATGTTCTGGTCCCCGATCTCCCCCCCCATTCCTCTCACTCCTTTTATAGGGCGCTGTCCCTGTAAGAGACACACAAACACACATTAATTGACAACAGATGTAGTGATACGACCACTCGCCTTCCCTGACTCTGCCCTCCATTCACAGACCAGGCCAAGCCCCCGCTGCCACATACCCCCACCGCCCGACTCAGGCCTGGGAGCTGTCCGGCCTGCAGCGGACTCCCCCCCCCCCCTTGACGGGACAGGACATCCGCCACCACCACCTGCGCCTCCGGCCTGTGGACCACCTCGAATTTGAATGGCTGGAGGGCAAGACACCAACGGGTGATCAGCGCGTTGGCATCCTTCATGCGGTGGAGCCACTGGAGGGTCGCGTGGTCCAAACAGAAGGTGAAAGGGCATCCCAATAGGTAATACCGGAGGGCGAGGACCGCCCACTTGATGGCTAGGCACTCTTTCTCTGTCGTGCTGTACCTGCCTTCCCGCATTGACAGCTTCCGGCTAATGTACAGCACAGGCGTTCTTCCCCCTCCACCTTCTGGGACAGAACGGCCCCCAGCCTTCTGTCTGATGCATCTGTCTGTAAAATAAAGGGGAGAGAAAAGTCAGAGGAGTGTAACAGTGGCCCCCCACACAGTGCAGCCTTTACCCTAGAGAAAGCCTGTTGGCATTGCTCCATCCACTGGACCAGATCTGGTGCTCCCTTTTTAGTGAGATCAGTCAGCAGGCTGGTGAGATCCAAATAATTAGGTATGAACCTACAATAGTAGCCAGCCAGCCCCAGGAACTGTCTCACCCCCTTTTTGGTCTTGGGCCTTGGGCAGGCCGCAATCACTGCAGTCTCATTAATTTGGGGATGCACCTGCTCATGGCCCAAGTGGAAACCCAGATACCATACTTCCACCCACCCAATTGTGCACTTCTTTGGGTTAGCTGTGAGACCCGCACGCCTCAGCGACTTTAGGATGGCCCTCAGGTGTTCGAGGTGCCATGGCCAGTCATTGCTAAAGATGATAATATCATCGAGATACGTAGCTGTGTTGGTGGTGTGGGGGCGGAGAACCCTGTCCATGAGCCGCTGGAACATCTCGAGAGCCCCAAATAACCCAAAAGGAAGTGTGATGAATTGGTGTAAGCCAAACTGTATCAAAAAGACCATTTTCTCTCAGGATAGAGGAGTCAAGGGGATCTTCCAATATCCCTTCGTTAAATCCAGTGTCGAATAAAAATGAGCAGTGCCTAATCAATCGAGCAGCTCGTCAATGCGAGGCATTGGGTATGCGTCAAATTTAGACACCACGTTGACCTTTCTATAGTCCACACAGAACTGGACCGACCCATCAGTCTTGGGGACCAGGACCACTGGGCTGCTCCAGTCATTGTGGGACTCCTCGATTATGCCCATTTCAAGCATGGCCTTGAGTTCATCCCGGACCACCTTTTTCTTGTGTTCAGGCAGGCGGTAAGGGTGGTTGCACACTACCACCCCCAGGGGCGTCTCAGTGTGGTGTTCTATGAGGTGGGTGCAGCCGGGCAGGGGCAAAAATAGGTCGGAAAATTCCTTCTGCAACTGGGCTACCTCCGTGAGTTGGGCCGGGGAGAGGTGGTCTCCACAAGGGACTGGAGTGGTTGGTGATGTCAATTTTCTTTTTTGAACCTCCAGCCCCAGCTCCGCCTTCTCCGGGATTACTGACACCAATGCCACGGGGACCTCCTCATTCCAATGTTTTAACAGATTGAGGTGGTAAATTTGTAATGCCCCACCCCTGTCTGTTCGCCTCACCTCATAGTCGACGTCCCCAACTCGCCGTGTGACCTCGAAGGGCCCTTGCCACTTGGCAATCAATTTGGAGCTCGACGTGGGCAATAATACGAGTACTTTGTCTCCCGGTGTGAACTGTCTAAGGCGCGTGCCCCTGTCGTACAGTCAGATTTGACGTTCTTGTGCCTGCCGCAAATTCTCCTGGCTTAAGTGCGTGAGTGTGTGGAGTTTGGTGCACAGGTCAAAAATGTATTGAATTTCGTTCTTACTAGATGAAGGTCCCTCCTCCCAGTTTTCACGTAGCACATCCAAAATGCTATGCGGCTTATGCCCATATAATAATTCAAACAGTGAAAAACCTGTGGAGGCTTGCGGGACCTCTCATACTGCAAATAACAAGGGCTCGAGCCACTTATCCCAATTATGTGCATCTTCACTTACGAACTTCTGAATTATGTTTTTGAGAGTTTGATTAAAACATTCCACTAAGCCATCAGTTTGTGGGTGATAGACACTGGTGTGGATAGGCTTAATCCCCAGTAATCCATACAGTTCACGCAGTGTGCATGACATTAATGTAGTGCCTTGATCTGTCAGGATTTCTTTCGGAATCCCGACCCGGGAGATAAAGCAGAAGAGCGCTTCTGCAATACTGTGTGCTGAGATATTGCAGAGAGGCACTGCTTCCAGATATCGCATTGCATAGTCCACCAGAACTAAAATAAAGCGATATCCCCGTGCTGATCGATCTAATGGCCCGATGAGATCCATCCCAATTCTTTCAAAAGGGGTCTCGATTAAAGGGAGAGGGCACAAAGGCGCTTTTGGAGTGGCCATCGGATTTACTAATTGGCATTCACGGCACGCCGCACACCACCGACGGACATCCCCGCGAATCCCTGGCCAATAGAACCGGGCCATTATTCAGGCTAGTGTTTTATCCTGCCCTAAATGTCCGGCCATGGGATTAAAGTGAGCCGCCTAGAATATGAGTTCCTGATGGCTCTTTGAGATTAATAACTGTGTTATCTTTTCACCAGTGTGAGTGTCCTGCGTCACTCAGTATAACCTATCCTTAATAATAGAAAAGTAGGGGAAAGCCAGCTTCATGTTTGGCTGGAGAATTTGACCATCGATTACTCTCACTTGGTCAAATGCATGCTGCAGAGTCCCGTCTCATGACTGCTCTAACAAGAAATCCCCAAGGGAATCCCTGAAAGAGGGAGGAGGGGTGGGGTGCTCCTCACTCCACATATCGCCCTGACACGGTGCTGACATAGACGGCTCTGCGGCAGCTTCTCCCGCCAATGCTAGTCTGGGGTCTTCCCCAGACGGATTACTGCAGGACCCACTCCTTACTATGCGTGTCATTAACTCCTTAAATCCCTGCCAATCATTCCCCAAAATCAGTGAGTGGGTGAGACAAGGGTTAACCGCCGCCTTTACACTATGCTTTTCTCCCTGAAATAGAATGTGGACAGACACTAAAGGGTAGTTGTGAACATTCCCGTGCACACACAACACCTTCACCACTCGTGCTCTCCCCAATGCCTCACCTTGCACCAGGCTTTGGTGGATTGAGGTCTGGTTACAGCCCAGCCAGAATCCACCAAAGCCTGGTACATATCCCCTTGGACACTTACCAGTATACGATACGCTCCAGCCTGATCAAGGGCGGTTTCTGGTGCATCGGGGACCAGGACCACCATGCCCACCTCCATCACAGAGCACTGATTTTGGAGATGTCCTGGCTCCCTGCAGTGCCAGCACACCGGCCTAGGCTCTCCCTCTGGTGTGGAGGGACATCACTCACCTGGGGGGGAGAAGACACAGACAAGGAAGGGGAAAATGGGAGGACACCACAGGTGTGCCGGGCCAGCTGGGGGGGAGCCGGCCCCCGCAGTGGGGGAATGGGGCAAGGATGGGAAGCAGAGGGAGAAGGAGAGAGAGGAAAGAGGAGAAGGAGAAGCATGTCTTCCTGCCATCGGAACTGCCACCATGTGGTCCTCTGCCAGCTCGATGGCTTGATCCAGCGACGCCGGGCGATGCCACTGGACCCACTCTGCCGTTCCTTCCAGAAGTCGCGCGATGAACTGTTCCAGTGTCACCAGGTCGATAATTCCCTTGGCGTCACTCTGGGGAGTGCCTGACACACTGGAGGATGGCTCTTCGGAGGTCTGCGTACACAAGCCGGCTGTCGGTGGGGAGCTGCAGCGCGGCAAGCTGTGCCTCACCTGTCAGCAGGGGGAGGAGGCGAGCTGTGCACTGTTCAACCGGCCAACCCCACGCCTCCGCTGCTTGCTCAAAAAGCACAAGGAAGGCTTCTGGATTGGACCCATCTTTGTTAGGATGAGGTGGGGAGGGTCCGCTCCGGTGGCGGTTGTGAACCCCGCTGACGCGAGAAGGTGCCAGAACACCTGGCGGTCTTCTTGTTGGGCCAGCATCAAGGCTTCGAACCATTGTTTCTGCTCCTTCTGGAGGGCGATCAGTGCTTGATGCTGGTTCTGCTGTGCTGTGGCGAGGGCATGGATGAGATCGTTAAACGGCGAGGACTCCATGGGGCTGTTCCCTTCTGCACTCCTGGGTTTCGGCACCACTGTAGAAACGGCCCGGATGTGGGTGGAGCACAGAAGTATGGCAGGCTGTTATTTGCTTGTAAGTTTGCTTTTATTTTGCTTTTCAGCACAACTCTTTTCATTGGGGACACACACACTCATACACACACACTCGTACACACATAGAGTACTATCGTGTTCTGGTCCCCGATCTCCCCTCCTCCATTCCTCTCACTCCTTTTATAGGGCACCATCACTGTAAGAGACACACAAACACACGTTAATTGACAACACGTGTAGCAGTACGACCACTCACCTTCCCCGACTCCGCCCTCCATTCACAGAATGACACTCAGCCATGCCCTCGCTGCCACAGTAATAGACATCACGTCGGCTGTGGAGAAGTTAAGGGCAAGTGGCAAGTTGAAGGGATTCACAATGATTCAAGAGGAACTTTGTTGTCAAGTTCAGTTTGCACACAGATTATTTATTGCATTTCATAGCAAGATGTATTGAACATTTTATCATGTTATGTGAATTTGTGCCCCTAATTTTGAATAACATTCTTGCTACTGTACTGTAGGTATCAGAGGCAAGTTATTTAGAGTAGCATCTGTTTTTTGAAACACTAATTGTAGCAGTTCAGGATTGTGGGAGACACTGAAGGATGGAGACAGGCAGGGTACTTTGATGGGCGTTTTTATTTTTACTATTCATTTTTCAGCTATCTTATTGTTCAGTTGTCTCACCAAAACACACAAAGACACACACAGGCACACACAAACAGCTCTATGCTGGATCTCAATTTCCCCCTCCTCTCAGCTCTTTCTCTCCTCCTTTAAGCCCTTAGTCGTCACTGAAATGGAAAACACACACTATCATTCATCAAACTCAGGTGTGATCGCTTTACCACTCACCTCACCTGGCCTTGCTCTCCATTCACAAACTGGTGCTCGACCACACCTCCACCTCCATACTAATGTTCAGGGAAATTATAATTATCACTTATTTTATTGGCCATTCTGATTAATACAGGGAACCACTGTTTTACTGTTGTATTAATGTTTATTGTAGATGTTGGGGTCTATGGTTATTAGACCAGATTTGTAACACATGCCACACATTGTCCCATCAACCATAGTTTTATTTGAGTAATATAAACATTCTGCCTGAAAATGTTCTGTGTGGCTATACACAACAACCTTGGTACCATATATTATATATTTGCATAAGGTTTGTAATAAGGCAGCTTAATTTATTTAATTTGTTTTTGTCATTTTACATAAGTATTTTAATCGGACCTCAGTATACAATGACAGTGATGTTGTGCCTAATATGTAGCACAGATTATGCAGTAATTTTCTAAAAAATAAGATAAAATTAAATATTGGCAGAATTTTTTAATAACTTGGCAGTATTTGTAATTTAATGTCTTTTCAAAGAAGATGACACACCAGATTTTGGCGGACACTATCAACAGCAGAAGTTTTTGTACACTTTACTTTTGAGGACATACATAATTGATAAGTTGATTCAGTTTATGCTACTGAAAGTAATGTTATCGAATTTATTACATTTTATAACTTTGTTATTTTATGAAATGCAGGCTTAAAATTTAATCAAACCCAGGATGAAACAAAAATGTATTGCCTCTGTGTCTATATATTGCCCACAGAAAAAAAGGGTTGCAAAGAGATTTAAGTTTGTATCCATGACAATGAGTTTTGTGTTCATTCTTCATCCATTTACATTGTAAATTTTCCCAAATCGAGCAGACACAGAACATGTTTTATTGCATAAGTAACTGTCATCTAATGCAGTTGAACTTAAAGGCCAACTAAGATGACAATTGCCTTACACGTTTTTCTTACTTTAAACAAACAAATAGTGGTTTTTAGCCACATAAGAGCCCATTTTCTGCCCATTTACGATAGTAAATGACTTTAGTTAGCCAATTACTTTCACATATTTTACATGCTATCGATAATCAGAAATGTTCGTAAGCTCCCAACAGATGACATCACTCACAGTACATACCGCCATAATTGAGAGAAGTGAGAACAGTGAGGATCATTTGCGTTCGTATTTTTTAAGATTATTTGAGGTAATGGTTGGATCCAGGTGTTGTATGGGAGGATGCAACAATGGCAAAAGTGAAAAAACTAGCCTGCATCAATTCCCAAAGGACAAAAATGTAAGAAGGCAATGGATAAATTCCATTTGCTGCACAGGGACAGATCTCTCACAGGCTGACTGGAATCGTCTTTCGGGTGCAAAAACAGTACATTCACAGCGCGTGTGCTTAGAACATTTTGAAGTAAATTGTTTCACTCAAGGGTGGCACGGTGGTGTAGTGGTTAGCGCTGTCGCCTCACAGCAAGAAGGTCCTGGGTTCGAGCCCCAGGGCTGGCGAGGGCCTTTCTGTGTGGAGTTTGCATGTTCTCCCCGTGTCCGCGTGGGTTTCCTCCGGGTGCTCCGGTTTCCCCCACAGTCCAAAGACATGCAGGTTAGGTTAACTGGTGACTCTAAATTGACTGTAGGTGTGAATGTGAGTGTGAATGGTTGTCTGTGTCTATGTGTCAGCCCTGTGATGACCTGGCGACTTGTCCAGGGTGTAGCCCGCCTTTCGCCCGTAGTCAGCTGGGATAGGCTCCAGCTTGCCTGCGACCCTGTAGAAGGATAAAGCAGCTAGAGATAATGAATGAATGAATGAATGAATGAATGTTTCACTCAAACAACTCAGATGCACCAGGCATTAGGAATACCGTACAAGCCAGTGGTGAATCCAGATGCGGTTCCCATAATCTTCGGCCAAAAAGTGGACAAGACAAACGAGACATGGTCAGTAGTCTGCAAAAGAGAAGTTTAAAGGGTAAGAAAACACTTTTTATGGCTTCCCTAACTTTTTATTAAGTGTGATACGTTTTATTAAGCAGATACATTATTTTGAGTTCCATTGGGCATAAACATAGTAATTGTTGATGCAGCTAAGCAGCTTGATGTTTGTTGTATGATGGATGTCTTGCTTTGATTTAGTGCTGTCAAAATATCCTTGGTAATGACTAACTAAAACAACTCTATAAATATTGTTCACTTGTGTGTAACCATGTTAGTAATTGTAGAAAAAAAAATCTAAAAACATCCTCTCTGTTGAAGACTGTGATTTGTATAAAGCCTAGACCTAGGTGACAGAATACCGGTATATGGTCTTCCAGTTATAAGTAAACAACTATGCTTATTTCAGTATGATATATATACTACCGTTCAAAAGTTTGGGGTCACTTTGAAATTTCCTTATTTTTGAAAGAAAAGCACTGTTCTTTTCAATGAAGATCACTTTAAACTAATCAGAAATACACTCTATACATTGCTAATGTGGCAAATGACTATTCTAGCTGCAAATGTCTGGTTTTTGGTGCAATATCTACGTAGGTGTATAGAGGACCATTTCCAGCAACTATTACTCCTGTGTTCTAATGGTACAATGTGTTTGCTCATTGCCTCAGAAGGCTAATGGATGATTAGAAAACCCTTGTACAATCATGTTAGCACAGCTGAAAACAGTTGAGCTCTTTAGAGAAGCTATAAAACTGACCTTCCTTTGAGCAGATTGAGTTTCTGGAGCATCACATTTGTGGGGTCGATTAAATGCTCAAAATGGCCAGAAAAATGTTTTGACTATATTTTCTATTCATTTTACAACTTATGGTGGTAAATAAAAGTGGGACTTTTCATGGAAAACACAAAATTGTCTGGGTGACCCCAAACTTTTGAATAGTAGTATATATATATATATATATATATATATATATATATATATATATATATATATATATATATATATATATATAATATAATGTTTCCATTACTTGTTGCTTTAAATACATCATAAATATTTTCTAATAATTATTGGGAATATACTAACAGCCTGTACCATTAATGAACAATTTTATTGAGAATATATTAAGGAAAACTCTTACCAGTCATTTCGACCCAGTCGCTGGTGCTGCAATTCCAACCCATCATTCCCAGAGGACTTTTCTGTGTTCCTTTCTTCTGTAGGAATTGTACATGGCTCAAATTGATATGGTAATGCTTGTGTATCATGATCATCATCACTATTTGTGTAATTCTCCGAAATACTCGAGGAAATCAGTGAAGAAATGTCGCTGGTGCTGGTCCATTTTGTCGAATATGGCCATCTGTAAGTGACATCACACCTTATGGAAACCATTCAGAAAGCAGTTCAGGTGTTTCCGGCAATATTTCTGCCTTTTTCCATACAAGTGCATGATAGCGCATAGTTTCAGCCTCATTTTACAGGTAAAGAGTTTGGGTTTGTCCGCAAGTCATGGTTGTATCTCATTCATACACTATTTCAGATGTATAGTGAAAAAATCAACATTGTCACCTTAGTAGACCTTTAATCTCAAATTGACAAAAACAATGTTGTTAACTTTGAATTCAACTGTGTACACATTTTCTTTATTAGGTACTTATCTAAAATGCTGTAGTTTTTTTTACTCTGAATTTAACAGTAGGAATTTGTACCTCCTATATACTTCCAGCAAACTTGGAGCCAATGTGCTTTCAACATTTTGTTAGAAATTAAGATGACACCTTCTTTATGTTCTTAATATTTATTTTTGTATAGTGTTAAAACTCCTTTGCTTAGCCAAATGCTGTACAGTGGTCTGTTGGCCCAGTGATACTTGATCCATGGGCCTACTGTGCAAGTGATACTTGACCCATGTTTAAAACGCAATTAACACCATTCTGTTTACAACATTTCAGCCTATGTATTACCAGTGTCACATGTCCACAAATAATAATTTACATACTGTTTGAAATCTTTAATAACAAGAACAAAAAAGTGTATATGAAGTGCAGGTATGAAAATGCACGCGCACGCACACCTATACACACACACACACACACACACACACACACACACACACATACATACATATATATATATATATATATATATATATATATATATATATATATATATATATATATATATATATATATATACGTTCTCACATGCATACAGAATACATCCACACTTAATCAAAGAAAATAACCCAAACATCCTAAAACAGACCATTTGCTTATTCAATTAATTCTGAGTAAACACTGCGCCTTAGAGATATATATATAGGTCAAGTGCTTGTGCGCTAGTAGATGGGAACTGCAAGCCTATTTCCTCCATTATGAGTGTGCACAAATCAAACATGTGACTGGATTCATCACATGGGACTGGATTTAAAAATGTACAGTTCTCTTTACAGCAAGTTAAAGGATTAGTTTTCAGTGGAACAACATGGTCTTCTGCATCCCACAGATGAGGTGCCATGAACATGACATCAGGTATTCCATAAGGCACATTGGTGTTTTTCGAGGGCTGTATACGGTGAACATTCCAAACATTCCTTTTGTTATTTAATTCTTCCTGTGAGAGAAACGCAAATGTTTGACACATAAATTATCAGTATTATGTAAAAATCTAATGCACTGATTTTATCAATGTGGATGGGACAAAATATGTGTGCATAATGTAACTATTCCAAAAATGGCTTAGTGTTCAGAACGCAGTGACCAGGGTCACTGTCCAGTGCTGACATTTAATGCATTACATGACAGCTTTTGTGTTAATAAATTATCATATAGAGGCCTGAAGGAAACTGGTTAAGGATTTTTATCAGTTTACTACTATTTTAATAGCAGAGCAATTGCAAGCAAACTTAGATTGTTTGTCATTGCTTTGTGTCGTGAAAATTTCTTAGCTGATTGCACAATTGGTTACTGCACCTGAATGGTTGACATGAAGCAGAACTGTGAAAGTCAAGTTTGTTTGTATTGCGCTTTTAACAATAGACATTGTCCCAAAGCAGCTTTACAGAATCTGAATGACCCAAGACATGAGCCAATTTTATCCCTAATCTATCCCCAATGAGCAAGTCCATGGCAACGGTGGCAAAGAAAAACTCCCCCAGACGACACGAGGAAGAAAGCTCGAGAGGAACCAGACCCAAAAGGGAACCCATCCTCACCTGGACAACAACAGACAACATGACTATAACATTAACAGTTTTAACATGAAGTCAGTTTTGTTGATGTTATAACTCTTCATTAATGGAAACTTGAGTGCAAAACTGTTCATGACAACCACAGTCCCAAAGTTAGCAAGCCAACTGTAGTCCACAAAAGCCACAAAAACATTACTGTAAGTGTCCAGAGTGTCTTCCAAGTGTGACTTTCAACTGTCCATATGGGGCCGTCCTCCACAGGAGCGATGTGATGAGACTCCAACCAGACATAGGGCATCAGGATGGATCAGGCAGGTCCGAGGAGCAGAAGAGGTCAGCACCTCGATCCCAGGATTGACATGTAACTTAGAAGGACAGATTTTTTTTTTTTTTGGGGGGGGGGAAGAAAACACAAGTTATTAGGTATGCCCAGTGTCACCTGAATAAGTAGGTACAGTATACATTTTGTGCTGAGTACAAGCAGGGACTCCGGCAAAACTAACTTTGACAGCATAACTAAAAGGGGAGAGCCAGAAGGTAACACAGGCATGAGGGAGTCCAGGGACATAAAGCAGCCAGCCACTACACCATTTACAAACTCCAGTGAGCAAGCGAGTGGGGGACTGATGACATCCGTACATCCCAGTTTACCAAAACACTCTATGTCTGAGGACCCTCTCGATCTACACCTTTACCTCATAAGCACCATTAACAAAAGGCTTGACTAAACAGATATGTTTTCAGCCTAGACTTAAATGCTGAGACTGTGTCTGATTCCCGAACACTACTTGGAAGGCTGTTCCATAACTGTGGGGCTTTGTAAGAAAAGGCTCTGCCCCCTGATGTAGCCTTCACTATACGAGGTACCAGCAGATAGCCTGCACCTTTTGATCTAAGTAGGTGTGGCGGGTCATAAAGGACCAGAAGTTCACTCAGGTACTGTGGTGCGAGACCATTCAGTGCTTTGAAGGTCAATAGTAGTATTTTATAATCAATACGAAATTTGATTGGGAGCCAATGCAGTGTGGATAAAACAGGGGTGATGTGGTCATATTTTCTAGTTCTAGTAAGGACTCTTTCTGCTGCATTTTGAACTAAATGGAGCTTGTTTATGCACTTATTGGAACATCCAGACAGTAAGGCATTACAATAATCCAACCTGGAGGTAACAAAAGCATGAACTAGTTGAGAACTAGAAAGAGCTTTGTCTAAAAAAAATCACAGGAAAAAAGTCCTCCATCCTTCAGTGCTCGTTGAAGCTGAGTTCACTGCTTGATGCCCTCCTTCCTCATTATACCTCACTGACTTTTGATTCTCTGGTTTGCTGTGCTGGCCCCTGTATGTAGCTGGATGGCCCTGCTCTATTGTCATTGTCATTTTTCCTCAGATACTGTTGAATGTCCTTACCTACAACATTCTCCATTCCCATATCAGCTCTCATAGTCTGGGGCAGCCTTCAGTGTGCTCAACGCTTTCAACAAAGTATCCTCCAATAACTCACATATCACTGCTTGCGAAGGTGGCACACAGCCAAATGATCTTATGCGAGAACCCATCTATACATCCATTTATAAATATTCCATAGGTCTTGAGTTTATCATATGAGTCTATATTCCAAATAAAATTATGTCCTTGTGTAAAATGCTGTCTCTCTCTCAAGCATCACTTCTGGTAAGCTTGAGAATTAATGGGGTCAAGAAGGAAGAGAATTATCCTTACTGACAGAACACCTTGTTGCAAGCACTTTGTATGCATCCACTGGTAACTATGATCTCTTCCAGCACCTTGCAGTTGATTAACAATGAAGTCAATAATGGCTTCCCAGTCAGCATATTGACTTCAGTAAAGCACCCTGGCTCTCAATATTCTGTAGAAGTGTCTCTCGCTTATAACAATTCCTTGTAATGCAAGGCTTTTAAGAATGTCTTTGTAGGCCATTCCAATTTTAAAATAAAACTCAATTAAATTGTCTCTGTCCATATGATCAGATGCAGATGTTGCAGAAATGAGAGTGATGCATTAATAAAGAACAGGCTACGCAGAACGAATTATTAAAATGTAGACATGATTTGATGAATAACCCTGTTTCCAGAAAAGTTGGGATATTTTCCAAAATGCAATAAAAACAAAAATCTGTGATTTGTTAATTCACATGACTCTTGATTTAACTGATAAAAGTACAAAGAAAAGATTTTCAATAGTTTGACTGATCAGCTGATCAATGTGTGTCAGAAGTGTTGCAATAAGGGTACTCGGATGAGTAATGGGTTCTTCCTTGGCCCATGCTACACCTTTTCACCAAGTTTCATGAAAATCGGGCTGGTAGTTTTTTGTAATCCAGCTTAGAGGCAAACAACCAACCAAACCAAAAGCATAGCCTCCTTGGCAGATGTAATTAAACTGTAGTGGCACATAGCACCAGCAAAAGAAAATTTCTGGTGCTACCCCTGGTGCCCACAATCATTTACCAACATATCTTTTTGGGAAGTTGGGGGAAATTGGAGAAACCAGAAGAAACCACATATAAATATATGAAGATCAGCACAAACAGTAATGCGAGCTCAAGCTCAAACCAGGAACTCTGAAGCTGTAATCAATGCTGCCCATTCATTCATTCAAAATGAATTTTCTTGGCAGTGCAAATAATAAATATGGTCCCTAATAACACAGAAGGAAAACTATGAATTAATCATATAACTGCCATCTTAAAGGGGTTACTTTGTTCTAACTATTAGGGTTGAGCAATATCTAAAAGTAATTGTAATGGTATCCTTTTATAAAAAAGTGTGAACCTACTGTATTATATCACACTGACCACATTCCATATTAAAGCCTGTTTATTGCAGAGTTGCCATGGTAACCCGCTTCTCATTGATCAAACTGGTTTCATGTTGAAAATCATTTCAGCACACTCAGTACTATCTGATCATCGCATACAGTTGTGGAAGAGTAGTCACATTATCTGGTGTCAACCCAGAAGGGGATGGATTCCCTTTTGAGTCTGGTTCCTCTCAAGTTTTGTTTCCTCATGTCATCACAGGGCATTTTTCCTTGCCACTGCCAACTTTGACATGCTCAAAGGGATCTAAATATACACCCCCCCTTTGTTTTTGCGATAGAGTAAAGGCATTTGAGTTTGAGATTTTAAAAAAAGATGAATATAAGACAAATGACTAGAATTTCAGCTTTCATTTCCTGATATTTACATCTAGATGTGTTTAAAAAAAAAACTTGGCACCTTTGGTGGCAGACCACCCAATTTTTAGGTCAGCAAAAGTATTGGAGCAGATACAGTAGTCTTAAAGTAAATAACCCTTAATATTTGGTTGTATATATATCTTGCTCTGCGATGACCTGGCGACTTGTCCAGGGTGTACCCCACCTCTTGCCCATAGTCAGCTGAGATAGGCTCCAGCTTGCCTGCGACCCTGTAGAACAGGATAAGCGGCTACAGATAATGGATGGATGGATATATCTTGCTTGCAATAACTGCATCAAGCCCACTGACATCACCAAACTGTTGCATTCTTCTTTTCCAGGTTTGTACAACAGCTTCTTTCAGTTTTTTTTTTTTTTTGGGGGGGTGGTGGTTCCTGTCTATCTTCTCTTCAGGAGGTGAAATCCAGTGTGTTTGGATTACTGTCTTACTACCTGAAGTTCCTTCCAATTATATTGGATACATCTCTTGGCAGACAAAACATTTCTATTGACCTCTGAACTCATTCTGCTGCTACCACATTCTGCTAACTTGTATCACAAGTTACATGATCGATAAAGATTAGTGAGCCCATTTCAGAAGTGGTCAATGCAAACCTAAGTCCGGATACTACATCCACCATGTTTGACTGGTGAATTTGTACTGTATGTTGTTGATCATGAGCAGATCCTTTCTTACTCTACACTTTAGTCTTTCTATCACTTTGGTAGAGGTTAATCTTGGTTCCAGAATTTTTTGGCTCATCTCTGTATTTCCTTGTGAATTCCAATCTGGCTTTCTGATTCTTACTGCTGATGAGTGGTTTGCATCTTGATTTATGGCCTTTTTTCTGTTCTTGAAGTCATCTTCAAATTGTGGATCATGATATCTTCACAACTACCCTGTGGAAATTTCTGGTGATATCACCGATTGTGGGCGGCACGGTGGTGTAGTGGTTAGCGCTGTCGCTTCACAGCAAGAAGGTCTGGGTTCGAGCCCCAGGGCCGGTGAGGGCCTTTCTGTGCGGAGTTTACATGTTCTCCCCGTGTCCGCGTGGGTTTCCTCCGGGTGCTCCGGTTTCCCCCACAGTCCAAAGACATGCAGGTTAGGTTAACTGGTGACTCTAAATTGACCGTAGGTGTGAGTGTGAATGGTTGTCTGTGTCTATGTGTAAGCCCTGTGATGACCTGGCGACTTGTCCAGGGTGTACCCCGCCTTTTGCCCGTAGTCAGTTGGGATAGGCTCCAGCTTGCCTGCGACCCTGTAGAACAGGCTAAAGCGGCTAGAGATAATGAGATGAGATCACCAACTGTTATTTTTAGGTTTTTCTTCACAGCTCTCACAGTGTTTCTGTTGCCAACTGATGTTTTCTTTGGCTGTACTATAAAGGGATTTTATCCTACTCAGATTTAACTTTGGGTTATAACTCGGGGCGATTAAGATGTTGGTTAGTTGAATTTGTGTCAACTTTATTGGAGTTTGTGCACATTCACATAAAAGGGGCATGTTCTACAACACAGGCAGAGTTTTTGCATAATGGCTCATGCTCCATATATTTCCCTGGAAGAATGTACATTGATAATGTCAGGGTATGAGAAGATTCAAAGTCCTTCCCACGCCATGTGGTGCATAGGGCGGCGCCAATCTCCATTTCCGTAGCCCTCGGCCTCTCGCCTATTACATAGCTAGGGTTACAGTGGGGGGCTAGTCCTCTGGTAACCGTGAGAGTTTGACTCCCCACTCGCATCTGTATTGCAGCGTGCCTTGCCAGACAGCAGTAGGTACCATTTTTATGATGGTCTTTGGTATGACCTGACCATGAGTAGAACTCCTGATCAAGAGGCGGACACGCTAACCATTAGGCCAACTCATGGTGTATGAGAAGATTAAGGAAACCTTAATGGCAAAAACCAACACTTTGGTGGCCAACAAAACCAGGAAGGCTTGTTGGCAGCACATTGCTGACAGAGTAAATTTGTAAGAACAGTGTTCTTGTTGTATGTTTTCTATTTGATCTCTTACAAACTTTTTTTTATTTGCAATATGATTGAGATGTAAGAACACATACCATTGTCTATGTAAATATCTGAAAACAGTTAGGATAATTCAGTTGTAGCCTACACATGGGCTACATCTCTAAAACTGACCCATTACACACTGTTAACAAATTAAAATCTACTCCCTAAAGCACCTATTGAGGTATTTCACCCACGTGACCAAGTCACGTGATGCAGCCATTTTGGACGGCACTCTTAAGTCCTTCAGTGCAAGGCGGTATGAGATGGTGGAGACCTTTGCACATTTTAACAAGAAAGTAAGCTGTGATTCGTGTTAAATTGGATCTGTCTTTTATCACAAACACTATACCCAGCCTTGGTATGGAGCCCTGTTTATTTATTTCTGTGTCCCGTTTCTTTCTAGCCTCTGTTATTGCGTTTTATGTCTGATGTCTGCTACATGCAACCCTAGACAAATTAACACTGCCTTGTTTCACTGCTTAGATGGGTTAACAAACACTGACCCATTTACTTTTTGCTATATATTTTATCAAAATTGCGTTAACTGATAAACTAACCTGAAATGAAATGATCACTGCAAAGTCTGGAGTACTCTGTTGGCTCCCAATCCTGTCTCTTCACAGCTGCAATCCATTTGGCCCTCTTGTCTGGGTCAGTAGGAAACCAGAAGTGATGTGTCGGTCGCGAACGATCCGGTTCAAAGAGCCAGCTCTTTGAAGTGAACGACGGGAGCCGGCTCTTCGGTGGGAGCCAAGTTGGGGAGCCGAATTAGTTTTTTGTCCTTAGGTGCCTCAGAGAGAGAGACTTTCACAAAAAAAGTTGCTGTCCGATTGCGTCTTTGTGTTGTCTATTACCATTCAAAGGAAAAAAAGTAGCATGGTGTACGCCTACTTTTTTTGGTTGGGGGGGTTGATGTCATTCACAGCTGCGAAAATACAAAAATTGGTGTAATGCTTAAAGCTGTGGAGCGCAGGGGAGAGGAGTCTGTGAGGTACCTGAGGAGGGGAAAATCAGCTGTGTATTTTATATTGGTAATATAACACAGTTTTGCATTATGTTTGTGAGAAAATAATTTATTAATTGTTAAGTTTTATTTCTATAGCTAGAACATTGTTACACTGCTATACTTTACAAAGCTTTACAATGGCTACAAAAACTAAAAAATAAAATGGAAAACATCCTATTGATAAAATATAAAAATGTAATTAATTAACTAGTTAATTGCAGCAATTAAATCAAAAATAAAATCTCAGGAGCCGTTTGGGAGGCGAAAGAGCCGGCTCCTTATAGTAAGAAGAGCCAAAAGAGCTGGCTCCCGAAAAAGAGCCGAATTTCCCATCACTAGAAACCGGTAAAAGGAGCGTCCTGCACGCTGTCCCTGTCTGTTGTGGCAGCCCACAGCACAACAAGCAAACACCATGGTTATTTATAGAGTGCTTACTGACAAATTAATCTATTCTAGGTGTCTGTAACACGTTTTTTTTTCAAGCTGGTTCTCCCTCTCTGTCTGCAGCATTAGTATGTAGCTTGACGTTCAAAATGGCAGACACCGGGGCGTCACGTGACCCTGTGACGTCAGGTGAAATACCTCAATAGGCTGTAGGGCTACCTGTATGAATAACTTCATTCTAACAATCATTTCAGCTGCAACCCCAGGGGAAAATGTACCTACTGTATAGCAACAAGTCAGGATGAAAGGTAAACATCTTTTCATTAATACAGAGTACAGATGTGGTGTATGGCCTATTTATGTATTCAGAGTGAACAGAAAAAAGCAGAGATTGTGAAAACTGGAGGAGGGCCACCTCCTGCTATATTTTCACAGGCACAGTAGTTGGCAATTGTGACTAATAGAGGAAAGCCCAGAATGGAGGGGGTTGAGGAGGCAGTCAGTTCTGACCTTGGTGTCAGCTCAATGTCCACCTTTTATGTAGGGGGTAATATGTCAATTGTTTTGACTGCCCAAAATAATCACAAATAAGATGACACATTTCATTCCTTTTACTTTTATGTATTTCCACTCGTACATCTATTGAATGAGAATGAGCCTTCAAGATAACAAAGCTTTGGTCAGTCGGCAATTATTGTCTTTCAGGAGGAGCTAAATCAATCACTCTCCTGACCAGGACCTACCTCCTCTCAGATCTCTCAGAGAACCTAAAGGATAGCTGTTCCTTTGCTATTAAAAGGATTGTTCAAAATGACAATATCTAACATTTAATGATTCAGGATCCTGCATGCCATGATGTCTTTTATTGGCGGAAAAATTTATTGGTGATGGTTTCTCTGACAGCTCTTCCTGTTGGGTAATCCAACATCACTGGGTCCACTACAAGTGGTTGCATCAGCAGCTGGCATGGTGCTCTTTCTTTTCTAATAGCGGCAATGTTACAGAGCACCACACATGCTCCCACTACCTTACATGCCCACTGCGGATGCACCCACAGGCCTTGCAGGAAAACAAAGCGCACTTTGATAACCCCAAATGTCATCTCAATTCTGACTCTTGTTTGGCTGAGAGCCACATTATATTTTATTTGTTCCCTTGTTTGTGGGTCAGGATAGGGGGTCATCAGGTAATGCAGGCATGGGTAGCCTCTGTCCCCAAGCAACTAGGCCGTAAAAACACCCTTTGAACAATAGGCAAGGCAAGGCAAGTTTATTTATATAGCACATTTCATACACAGTGGCAGTTCAATGTGCTTTACAGAAGTAAAAGCAAAACAGTAAACAATAGAAAATAAAATTACATAAAATAAATGGGGAAGAAAAATAATAAGAATTAAACAATAGTAGAAATAAAATAATAAAATGAAGTAAAAATTAAGTTAAAAAAACAGCAGAATAAAATAGAATAAAAGTTAAGTAAAGTTTAAAACATGCAGAGACTGTAAAAGTTAAGAAAGTTTAAAACATGTAAAGATGACAATATTAATCAGTTAGCAGAAAGCATCTGAAAACAGCTTGGTCTTTAGTCTAGATTTGAAGCTGCCAACAGCAGGAGCATTTTTAATGTCCTCTGGGAGTTGGTTCCATAGCTGCACTGCATAGTAGCTAAAAGCTGCTTCACCACACTTTGTTTTAACAGGTTTTACCAGTAAATTTTGCTGCTGCGATCTGGTAGATCTGATTGGGTTAGGCCGCTGCAACATATCAGAGAGGTAATTGGGCCCTGTACCATTGAGAGATTTGTACACCAGCAGCAATACTTTAAAATCAATTCTATAGCTTACTGGAAGCCAGTGAAGGGACCTTAGAATTGGAGTAATGTGCTCTGTTCTTTTTGTTCGTGTGAGAACCCTAGCCGCTGCATTTTGAACCAGCTGAAGTCGTTTGATGGTCTTTTTTGGGAGGCCTGTGAAAAGGCCATTGCAGTAATCAACCCTACTAGAGATGAAGGCATGTATAGAAAGAAATTGTCGCAATACAGCATGATGTGTGAAATATAGGGTGGTGTTTGTCTTACCTTCTTCAAATCTTTGACCAAGCGTGGATTCCTGAAAAATGCATGAATCATGCACTGACCCAGGCCACCTAGCCTCCAGACTGGTCACCATTAAATAGTGATCACATGTCATCTGACAAAGGATTTCAGGCCATTTTTACATACTACCATTGTAAGAAAATCACCACATAATGTGTCTTTAATTGTCTTGAATACAAGTAGAAGTTTTAAGGACAAAATAATGTAGGCTAGCCTACATGTCAGATCAAATCTGAAATGATCAAATACCTGCACATTAATGCTGTGAAATGACTTCTTATTCACATAATCCCCCTCATGTTCTCCCAGCGGTGCTCTAATGGGGATATGCGTGTAGTCAATTGCAACAATCTCGCTTGGCATTCCTGTGGAAAAAAAAAAAAGTGTGTTCTGTATATGGGTAGTTCTTCAGTAACGGAATTACATTCACAGTAAATTGCGGTAACAGTGCTCAAGATAATGGTATTAAATACATTTTTCACACTGTGTGGGGTATCTTTTGACCCTAAAAAAGCATAGAAAATTTGGCTATGTTTAACTCTGAACACAAAATCTTTTATGAAGAAAGAAAAGTCAGTAACGAAATTGCATCAGAAAAAGCTGAACTTCTCATCTCATTATCTCTAGCCGCTTTGGCTCCAGCTTGCCTGCGACCCTGGATAAAAAGCTGAACTTTCATTTCTTAAAATTCAAGCCAAAGTTTTTCTGAAGCGACATTACAATAATTGGCGTGATGATTTTTAAATATGGTTTTCAGTACATTTTGCCTTGGATTCCATACTTTAGCAATATCACTGAGCTGATTTTGGGCTCTATTTGCTGAAGAATTGCCCATATAGGCCTAGCTTATGCATATTAACAATAGACCAAATATTTTTTATATTATGAATTATCCATGATCGCATGAAAAGCCTCTTTGATCTTTAAAACACTAAAATGGACAGGTTACACATCCAGCATGCATCCAGCAGTTTTGTGAGGGCAAGTACCACCTTGCAAACTGCATGGCAGACAGTATTCTTGCTCAGGTGTTCAACATCACCAATGAAGTACATGAAGTGTCTGATGGCAAAATATAGTGAGGGCATTACTTCAGCAAGTGGCATTGGAGACATCTGAACATGGAAACCTAGTTTTTTGTAATGTTCATGCAATTATTATGCTTACTTTGCCTATATGCAAGATGTGTAGCCTGTAAATCATAGATATGAATTTGTCATGATATATTGATTTAGGTTTGAGTATTTTTATCTATAATGTACTACCAATTTAAACACCTAGGGAAGCACATAATCTCATTCATCTCATTATCTCTAGCCGCTTTATCCTTCTACAGGGTCACAGGCAAGCTAGAGCCTATCCCAGCTGACTACGGGCGAAAGGCGGGGTACACCCTGGACAAGTTGCCAGGTCATCACAGGGCTGACACATAGACACAGACAACCATTCACACTCACATTCACATCTACGGTCAATTTAGAGTCACCAGTTAACCTAACCTGCATGTCTTTGGACTGTGGGGGAAACCGGAGCACCCGGAGGAAACCCACGTGGACACGGGGAGAACATGCAAACTCCGCACAGAAAGGCCCTCGCCAGCCCCAGGGCTCGAACCCAGGACCTTCTTGCTGTGAGGCGACAGCGCTAACCACTACACCACCGTGCCGCCCCCGAAGCACATAATATGCAAATATTATTTACACTGGTAGGACATTCTCTCAAGGTAGGACAAAACGCACTGTAAATGATTGCAGTTAATTTAAAGCAGGATTTCAATAGTATTAACCCGTTTTTAAATACAGCACTTTACTGTTAATGCAAAAGAAAATCTGGGACATTACACTCCACTGACCATGTTTTAACAGAACTATAATGTATTCCTAAAATATAGCACTTTACTATTAACCATCCACAGTATTTTAAGTAACAGTATCATACAGTCTGCAATGATCTGGCGACTTGTCCAGGGTGTATCCCACCTTTCACCCATAGGCAGCTGGGATAGGCTCCAGCTTGCCCACAACCCTGCACAGGATAAGCAGTTATGGATAATGGATGGATGACCATACAGTATTTTTTTTTGCAATTTTTTGTGAAGAGCAAAGCTGAACTGTGAAGCTGGAGCTGTTTTCTTCATCCGTCCCCAAACATCTTACTAGTTATTTGGTTGATAGCAATTTTATATATCAATAAATCATTTCAAATTCTATCAGTGATGTTTCCAGTTTGTTTTTATTACCAAATATGTGCACATCATTATATGAAGGATTAAGCAGCTAATGTTAGCTAAAATTTAATAAATGATTGCAGTTAGCCATCACAGCTTATGGCCAAATAAACAAATTTTGATCTAAAAGCAGACTTTAAAACAGTTCTGAAAATAGGATGTCTTAACACAAATATAAATTTTCAGTGGTAACAAGGAAAAGGGCAGATACTGTCACACACTGTCACTGCACAGTCAGAGCAGAAGTTGAGGCACAGCACATTTAAGTGTTCATGGCTCAGAAGAAAGGTCCAAGGCAAAGCAAAGTGCCACACAGGTCAAAAGCAGAACCCAAAGCAAAGTTCAAATGGAGCAACAGTCCATAATCCAAAACACAAAAGGGCAAAAACTCAGACAAAACATAAAGTCCAGGAAAAATATCCAATAAGGATAATACACACACACACACACACAATAATGATAATAATAATAATAATAATAATAATAATTAGACGGCGGCACGGTGGTGTAGTGGTTAGCGCTGTCGCCTCACAGCAAGAAGGTCCGGGTTCGAGCCCCGTGGCCGGTGAGGGCCTTTCTGTGCAGAGTTTGCATGTTCTCCCCGTATCCGCGTGGGTTTCCTCCGGGTGCTCCGGTTTCCCCCACAGTCCAAAGACATGCAGGTTAGGTTAATTGGTGACTCTAAATTGACCGTAGGTGTGAATGTGAGTGTGAATGGTTGTCTGTGTCTATGTGTCAGCCCTGTGAGGATCAGGCGACTTGTCCAGGGTGTACCCCGCCTTTCACCCATAGTCAGCTGGGATAGGCTCCAGCTTGCCTGCAACCCTGTAGAACAGTCTAAAGCGGCTAGAGATAATGAGATGAGATGAATGATAATAATTAGACTGCATTTTCGCAGAGAAAATGCAAAGTGTGCTTGCAGAGCTGTAGCAGAACAGCTAGCATGCTAGCATGCTAAAAGCTAGCATGCCAACATGCTAATGCCAACATGCTAACAACTAGCATGCTAACAGTTAGCATACTAACATGCTAACAGCATACTAACATGCTAAAAGCTAGCATGTTAACATGCTAATGCTAACATGCTAACAGCTAGCATTCTAACATGCTAATGATTAACATGATATTTGTTAAAATTTTAACACTTTAAGGCTAATATACTGGCAGCTATCATGATAACAGCTAACAGGCTAACATGCTAATGGCTAGTATGTTAACTTTTAGCATGCTAACACGCTGAGGGTGACAAGCTAACAGTTAACATGCTCAGGCGAACTCGCTAACAGCAAACATGCAAACTCTGCATGCTACCATGCTAATCCTTACATGTTAACAGCTCTCATGATAACATGCTAATGGTGAACATGCTAACAACTCGCAAGCTAACAGCAGGCATGATATCGTAATGGGTAACATGCTAACAGCTAGCATGGTAACACGTGAATGCTTATATGCTAATTGCTATCGTGTGTGCGTGTAAGTATTCCTAATAAAGTGGTCATTGAGTTGAAGTTGATTTGCTGTCAAAGTCTCAAATGAGCAGATCCTTGCCAAATGCATCATCACCTATGTGGGAAGGGAGGAATGACTCAGTCAAGCTTCCACTGATTAGCGCCAAAATGGAGAAAAAATGGACGGATGAAAGGCAAGACAAAGATGAGTGCAGGCCAGAACCGATATCATGTGTGCGATGGGTGATTTGGCCTGAGGTGCCATATGAAGTTTGGTGGGTGTGTGGTGAAGTGTTACTGAGCAAAACTCCATTCATTTGAACAGGGCCAGAAATCAATGGAGGCCTGTGGAGGTAAAAAGAAATGCGTGAAAACTAGGGGTGTAACGATTCATCCACTACATCGATGAATCGATTTATTTTCCTACGATCCAACTACAACGATCTGTGCTCGGCAAGTTGGCCTTCCGGATGACATGCATCGATCTAATATCGTTTTAAAAGGTAATCAATCGATTGTATCGATAATAGGAAATAACGCATTGGATTTAAGCACGTCAGACTTTATACTGATGTGTTTTTTTTAGCAATTTTAATGATAAAGGCGTTAAATGTTACCTGATTCAGTCTGCCTGTCTGTGACGTCATTGTCACGCGCCAGCAGCAGCACAAATCAAAACATAGCATGATGGCGGATAGCAGAGGAGAAGCCGGCGAGTGGGAAATTTTCAAACCAGCATTACGGTCCAATGAGTGGAAATACTTCGGATTTTGCAAGGATGGAGATGTCCTAAATAAGTCGCTCGCTGTATGTAGACTATGTAAAGCTCAAGTTAAGTACTACGGCAACACCACGAATCTTTCCAGCCACCTACTGAGGTGCCGTGGGATTTCACCGATTAACACTGACAGTCCAGGCACCTCTCGCAGCATTCCCGCTGCAGTGGCAGCGCAAGGTGCAAGCTCTGCAGAATTGGTTGCACTTTATTTTTGATAAATATATACACTTATATTTGATAATATTGTAATTTTTTGTGTTGGAAAAACAAAAGCAGAAGTTTTAGAAGTATTATTATTCATCTCATTCATTATCTCTAGCCGCTTTATCCTTCTACAGGGTCGCAGGCAAGCTGGAGCCTATCCCAGCTGACTACGGGCGAAAGGCGGGGTACACCCTGAACAAGTCGCCAGGTCATCACAGGGCTGACACATAGACACAGACAACCATTCACACTCACATTCACACCTACGGTCAATTTAGAGTCACCAGTTAACCTAACCTGCATGTCTTTGGACTGTGGGGGAAACTGGAGCACCCGGAGGAAACCCACGCGGACACGGGGAGAACATGCAAACTCCGCACAGAAAGGCCCTCGCCGGCCCTGGGGCTCGAACCCGGACCTTCTTGCTGTGAGGCGACAGCACTAACCACTACACCACCGTGCCGCCCCAGTATTATTATTATTTTTTTTTTTCAACCTAAAGTGTTGGTTGCACTTAATACAAATAAAATGTCAATGCATTTGCCACTAATTGTTGTTTACTTGTTTGTTTATATCCATAATTATACCTGATTCCCTTACAAGAAACAACAGGAATCTAGAAAACTTCACCTGCACTGTCCAGTATCCAGGTATTTATTTCAGTCACACTGGTTTAATTTTTGGCTAAAAAGTTACTGAATCGATTTCAAGTCATTGAATCGTTTCGGATCGTATCATTCTAAATGAACCAAAATCATCCTTGAATCGTATCGGCAACCACGAATCGTGATTTGAATCGAATCGTTGTTAAAACGAATCATGACACCCCTAGTGAAAACCAAGGAAAAGACGAGTGCAAGTCTCAGATGAGGGGATGGATCTGTGCAGGGATTTGGTCTGAGGCATCAAGTGAAGTTTCTTGAAGTTTGGTCACTTGGTTAAAAAAATTGATGGAGAATGAAAGTTTTTCTCTTGAAACACCATTCATTTTCAATGGGGTCAAAAATCAATCCAAGCCTATGGAGGAAAAAGGGATGAGCAAAAAGAAAGGAAAAATATGAGTGCGGATCAGAACCAATTGCATGTATGTGTCGGGGGAGTTGGCCTGAAGTATCACATGAGGTTTGGTGCATCTGCGATGGAGCATGTCCGAGTAGGACGATTCGATTCATGAGCCCTATTCATTCTCTATGGGAAAAAAACAAAAGAAAAACGACAAGAACAAGAGAATGGGCGCATTGATCCAAAAGCTGTATATAAGTAGTCTGGCTAACACGACTTCAAAGCTCTGCGAGCATTTGGTCTGGCAAAGATATTAAGCCCAACCGTTTCCCAAAGCACGTGGTTGACCCGCCTCCCTGAAATGCCTCAGTTTGCTACTGGTTGAAGCCAGAAAAGGCTGTGACGAAGCTTAAACCAATCACATCACTCTTTCCTCTGACGTATGTAATGCGACGGAAACTGCTTGAGTAACAGGAAGAAGATAAATACCTCCAGGGCTGCTCTTTGCTCCGTTTTCAATGAGAACTTCCTGTTGAATGCTTTCAATACAGCATCTACCGCTGTGTCAAAGGCTTGCCGCTGCTCCATGTTCGTGATGTGAATGAAGCACTTCCGGCATAGATTCTGTAAACAATCTATGGCTTCCGGTCGCAGTTCTACTACGTCACTGCCTTGAACATGCCTCTACACAGGGCCGTTGGAGATGCTCAAAGTTGATTAGCTCCCGATTTTTCGGGAGCTTGGAAGAGCTGTAGATAGCTTGCCTGGCCAGACTAAGCTCGCAACAGGCCCTCGTGTTGCGTCACGCTTAGGATGGGCGGGCCCAGGCTAGTATATAAGCACGCTACACCACTTCGGGCCAGACGTCTCAGAGTTGGAACGATGTCTCTATCTCGAACGCCCTAGGAGGAGTAGTGGATCCAAAAAACGTGTCGGAATAAGGCAGAATAAGTAAACTTAAGAAGAACAATAGTGTGCTTGCCTTTGGCAAGCATATAGCAGCCTTCGGCTGCTGTGTGCTTGAGCAAGCACACTAATAATAATAATACCAAGACTGAGTTAAAGTACTGTTGCTGATTAACTAATCAGCAGCAGGTAAGACTGGCAAGAGTAGGACCAGGCAGAGAAGGTCTGGGAAAACATGGAGTGGAGCAACTGACAATACACAGCACACCCGGCTCAGGATCTCGAAGCCCTGGGCTGGACTGTGACACTAGCTAGAATTTCGTAGTTTATTGCCTATTAATGAGACAACACAAGGAGCTTATTTTAATTCCTACATGTCCAAGTTAACACGGGAGCACGTATTTTGCAAGTGAATTCATGAAGCATAATCTTGACAATAAACGTTTAACAGTGTATGAACGTCACCTTATCAGTTGAAGTAACATAAAAGACCTCAGTGCACACTGGTTATTGGTGGCAATTCAGCAGTGCAGATTCAAAATTTAAGGCAAGGTTATTTTCAAAATTATAATTGGATCAGAAATTAAGTGCTAAAGAAGATTTACTTTGCTGTAAATTAGTGTTTCTTCAAATCTGTGCAAGTCTCTGTGTGTGTGTGTGTGTGTGTGTGTGTGTGTGTGTGTGTGGGGGGTCCTCAAAGTTGTATTAATTGCATTGGCATTTAATGCATTTACCTACCCCTGGTCTGTAACACATTCATTCACACAAAAAACTATCTCATCTGTTTGCACATCACACTACAAACATCTGCATTACTGCTGTATCTGCTGCTATTGCTCATTTGCACTACTGTTCATATTCACCTCATAAGCTGCTCTTCTAAGCACCTAGATATTGTAGATATTTAGATATTGTACTATATTTGCACTACTGCTATTTTGTACATTGTTTGATTTTAGAGTGTATTTTTATCTATATTTATAAATATTTATATATATTGTTTTTCTTTATATATGTAATCTTTATCTGTTTTTTACAAGTAAGGTGAGAGAGAAACGGCATTTCGATTCTCCTATATGTCCTCGATATATAGTGAATTGACAGTAAAAAATCTTTGAATCTTGAATTGGCATGAGTCTGCTTGATGACACGTTGATAATGCAGTAAAGGCCATACTGCAGAAGCTGTGGGTATATTAGAGCAGTGGCTACAATTATCGACACCTTAACAATTTTGACCATTGCAAAAGTAGAAAAGACTTTCAAATACGTAAATTGTGCATGAATAGTTACCCAAACTTCCACTGGGAAAAAAAAGAAGAGTTGATTTCTGATTACTTAGCGTATCAGATTACATGACACTGTTTCACAATTATCAGCACCTTTGTCCACAGTTATCGACACTGTTCCACAGTTATCGACACCCAGATGATTATTTATTTTAAAAAAAATAATCGGTATCTGGTATTAAGTTAACAAAACATATTTTTTATTTAAAATTTGTTTTGCATAGACTTATATTCAGTACAAAATATCTTTGATATAAATATATCAGTCAATGATTATGTAAATGAGGAAGTAATTCTAATGTTTTTAAACAAATGAACTGATGATTTTTAACCTGTATCAGAAAATCTTTTTGTTCCACTTTCTACCCACTTTGTAAGTATTTTCATAGATCACATTTGGTTAATCATTCGTTGTTCTTTGTATTCATTTCTAGTTTCATAGTTTAACAATAAATGTCAACAGGCAATTGACATTGTAACTACATGAAAATCCAGGTCAGTGGTCGATTTTTTTTTAATTGAGATTTTAAATTTATATCTAAAAATATAAAACGTCTACTGATATTGTAATATGTGGTAGATATTTACAACAAACTGCAAAAAAAAAAAAATCTGAATGGAATAGAAAAATCTGAATATTTCAAGCATGTAATTTTTTTTATATGCTAGGAATTTAATTCTGGTCTAATTCTATTTATTGCAATAGGATTCCAAATACTCTATAAATATTCCATTCTGTTATGAATCAGAAAAAAATTATAAATTACAGCACTTATTTTTTAAAAGTGCTTCATCTACTTCAACAGAGTTACACAAAGAGCGATACATAACAGTTGTAAATGTCACTTAATTCCACAGGGTGTCAATAATGGTGGACACCGATGAAAGTGATCACTATTATCAACACCTCACGTGACTTCTGTTTAAATACAAAATGGCGACTGTCAAATGAAAGAGCAAGAAACAAAGTAGGTTTTGACAAGGAGATCAATGAAATATTGGTGAATTTGATAAGTAAAAACATGTCCACGATCTTTCCACCATGCTTACCTGCGATGATAATGTCCGGATTTTCCTCAAATTGCTGATCATGCTAAAAAAAAATCCATCTCAGGTAATGAACTGTCATCAGATGACAAGAGGTGGGGGGTGTCTTCCAGTTGATTAATTAACCAATAATAATTGTTGTAACTGAAACTCACATTTGTAAAAAAAAAAATTTTTTGGTAAATCTGAAAAGGTGTTGATAATTATGGACTGTCAATAATTGTAGCCACCTCTCTAGTTGAACTATTGGACTGTTCAGATTATTATTGTTCTATTTAAAAAAATAATAATAAAATTGGAAGTCTGTGATTTGAATTCAGTAGCTTTCAGTCCACTAAACAAAAATAATTGGGTGTCAGGGAAAATTCTTTTTATGACCTAAACTTGAAAAATTTGAAAGGCAGTCTACCTTTAAATAAGATTCCAAATAATGAGTGTAGAAACCATATTGCTGAAAGGCAAGTGCTTGTGTTTCACACACCTCTACTCAAGAAAAAAATCTGCTAACCTTGGAGGCATGAACTACATGCAGGTGTTTTACATAATCTGAAAATTGAACCAGAAACTTGACTTGTGCTGATTATGCATAATTATGCACATATTTTTCTGTATAAATATTGATGTTTTGGGTTTTACCAACTTTGAATAAGCCCCAATATACTAAATATTAAACAAATCTATTCAGCATAATTTTTATTTGTCAATAATGTCTTTAAAAGGAATTTAATTGATTTAATTATTTCTGCTGCTAAATGTGTTTAATCCAGGGTTCAAAAATTTATTTAGTTAAGTAGCATTGGTGTTCCGTCTCGTCTCGTCTCGTCTCGTCTTCTTCCGCTTATCCGGGACCGGGTCGCGGAGGCAGCAGTCTAAGCATGGAAGCCCAAACTTCCCTTTCCCCAGACACCTCGGCCAGCTCCTCAGGAAGAACACCGAGGCGTTCCCAGGCCAGCCGAGAGACATAGTCCCTCCAGCGTGTCCTGGGTCTTCCCTGGGGCCTCTTCCCGGGGGGACATGCCTGGAACACCTCCCCAGGGAGGCGTCCAGGAGGCATCCGAAAAAGATGCCTGAGCCACCTCAGCTGATTCCTCTCGATGTGGAGGAGCAGCGGCTCTACTCCGAGCTCCTCCCGAGTGACTGTGCTTCTCACCCTATCTCTAAGGGAGCGCCCAGCCACCCTGCGAAGGAAACTCATTTCGGCCGCTTGTATCCGCGATCTCAGCCCGAAGAGGTGACGTGGGCCCAACCTCCTGTGGGTTCACCACCCACAAAGGTAGCAGTAGGGGATTGGTGCAGTGTGGATTGGGTGGCAGTCGAAGGCAGGGGCCTCGACGACCTGATCCCCGGACACAGCGGCTGGCTGTTGGGACATTGGTGTTCCCATTTCAGAAATCTAGGAGCACTGGTAATCAGAAATCAGAAGCACTCACAAAAGTGTTTGGGGGTAACAATATGTAATATGCTCATGCTATTTGCAATATGCAAGTGGAGGTTGCACATGGAGGTAAGACATGGAGGTGAAGTGTTACAAATATAATCTTTCTAGCTAATAATAAGCTTAGTTTTTCATTGTTGTATTACAGAATTGTCACAACAGAATTAATTTTGATAGCTAGTCATTTCTCACCAGCTAACTGTTCTAAATAAGGTCTGTTTTTTTTAAAACAGCCTGAAGCATTATTTAGGATGCAAAGCTAAGCTACCTACACTCAAAAAAATAAAACATTGGATTTACTTAACCGAGTTATGGCAACCGGTCCCATGAAACTGTGTTAATTTAGATGTATTGAATACAGTTATGTGTTGAAAAACTCAACATAACTGTATTCAATACATCTAAATTAACACAGTTTCGTGGGACCGGTTGCCATAACTCGGTTAAGCAAATCCAATGTTTTATTTTTTTGAGTGTACTTTCTCAGTGCTGTTGTCCTCACTATCACAATCACCAGCAATAATACATTTAAAAAAAATCAACTGAATTAATTACATTTATTCATTTCCTGGTGGAAGTTATGGTATGAATGGAATTGAAAAATGGAATTTATTTTTGTTACATCTGCTACTCCCTCACTTTCTCTGTTCTGCCTTCCTGATCTCCCTGTATTATTGTCTAATCAACTGAACTAATCATTAGTAGGACCTCTAAGTGGTAGTGCCCTTGTGGTGAGTTGTTGCATGGTGTGTGTGTGTGTGTGTGTGTGTGTGTGTGTGTGTGTGTGTGTGTGTGTGTGTGTGTGTGTGTGTGAGAGAGAGAGAGAGAGAGAGAGAGAGAGTATGTACGTGGGAAAAGTACACCAAAAAAAAGAAAGAAAAAAGGCTGGCCACAAACAGAGGAAAATAGAGTGGCCCACTGGGAAACTTTTCAAGCTTCCTGAGTGCCAGTCTGCCCCTCTACAATCCTGATTTTGGGTCATGTTCATATGCTACCTATCTGCATAACCTGCGAGTCGTGAGAGCTAACATTGCTAAAGGAGTCTCAGGGATTCTTACCAGATACTTAAAATATAATGTGCATTGGAACAGATATCCCATCAACTTTGCAGGAATTTCATTATACTCGCTGCAGATGGGCAGCAACCTCTGGGATGACAATACCATGTAGATAGCAGCAAACGCTGCTGAGACATGGCTAGGTCTTCTAAAATAGGAAGTCACATGCAGAAGGGCGAATATAATCACAGATATATATTAGGGAATACTGAATATCATAGAAATTCAAAGACAAATCTAATATCAGGTCCAGAATACAGGATACTATAAGAAGGATTTTATCATTATATATATATATATATATCTTGAAACAGCTTCCTACACAGATTGTAGGCTATAGTCTAACCATTCTGATGTTCTACTGTGTGTGTGTGTGTGTGTGTTGTTTATATATATATATATATATATATATATATATATATATATATATGTGTGTGTGTATATGGGCGGCACGGGCGGCACGGTGGTGTAGTGGTTAGCGCTGTCGCCTCACAGCAAGAAGGTCTGGGTTCGAGCCCTGTGGCCGACGAGGGCCTTTCTGTGCAGAGTTTGCATGTTCTCCCCGTTTACGTGTGGGTTTCCTCCGGGTGCTCCAGTTTCCCCCACAGTCCAAAGACATGCAGGTTAGGTTAACTGGTGACTCTAAATTGACCGTAGGTGTGAGTGTGAATGGTTGTCTGTGTCTATGTGTCAGCCCTGTGATGACCTGGTGACTTGTCCAGGGTGTACCCCGCCTTTCGCCCGTAGTCAGCTGGGATAGGCTCCAGCTTGCCTGCGACCCTGTAGAACAGGATAAAGCAGCTAGAGATAATGAGATGAGATGTTAATTTATACACTCAGTACTTGGTTGGGGCTCCTTTACCACAACTTACTGCATCAATGTGGTGTGGCATGGAGGAGATAAGCCTGTGGCACTGCTGCAGTGTTATTTGAAGCCCTGGTTGCTTTTGATAGCAGTCTTCAGCTTGTCTGTATTTTTGGGTTGGGTGTTTCTCATTTTTCTCTTGACAATACCCCATAGCTTCTCTGTGGGGTTCAAGTCAGGTGAGTTGGCTGGTCAATCAAGCACAGTAATATCATGGTCAGCAAACCATTTGGTAGTAGTTTTGGCACTGTGGGCAGGTGCTAAGTCCTGCTGGAAAAGAAATTTGGTATCTCCATAAAGATTGTGAGCAGATGGAAGCATGATATGCTTTAAAATCTCCTGGTAGACAGCTGCATTGACTTTGGACTTAAATAAAACACAGTGGACCAACACCAGCAGATGACATGGCACCCCAAATCATCACAGACTGCAAAAACTTCACACTGGACTTCAAACACCTTGGATTCTGTGCCTCTCCACTCTTCCTCCAGATTCTAGGACCTTGATGTCTAAATGAAATACAAAATTTAGCTTCATTTGAAAGCACTTTGGACCACTGAGCCACAGTCCAGTTCTTTCTCTCCTTAGTTCAGGTAAGATGCTTCTAACGTTGTCTCTGGTTCAGGAGTGGCTTGATATTAAGAATGTGACCATTGTAGCCCCTTTCCTGAAGACGTCTATACGTGGTGACTCTTTATGCATTGACACCAGCCTCAGTCCACTCCTTGTGAAGCTCTCCCAAGGTCTTGAATTGACTTTTCTTGACAATCCTCTTAAGGCTGCAGTCATCCCTGTTGCTTGTACACCTTTTCCAACCAGCCTTTTCAGCAATGACCTTCTGTGGCTTACCCTCCTTTTAAAGGGTGTTGATGATCATCTTCTGGACAACTGTCAAGTCAGCAGTCTTCCCCATGATTGTGGTTGCATGTGCTGAACTACACAGAGATATATGGTATTTATACTGTTTTACTCAAACTCGAAATGAAATATTCTTATATTTTGAGATTTAAATTTTTTTGTGCTGTATGCTATATTTATCAAACTTAAAAGAGAAAAATTCTCGAAATTTTAATTAACATGAGTCTAGAAAATATAAAATTTTCACAATATTCTCAATAGTTCACAATAATACACAATATTAGTGTGTGTGTATATATATATATATATATATATATATATATATATATATATATATATATCACACACACACACACACACACACATACACAGATACATACATATATATATATGTGTGTGTGTGTCTGTATATATATGTGTGTGTGTGTATGATTAAAAATCATATAAAATATGATATAACATGGTTGCACAAATATATGAAGTTTATCTTCAAGTGGTGAATGTATATTTCACAAGTGAGCAGCATGAACAAGTGAAATATTTTTCAACACAAGAAGATAAACTTCATATCTTCATGCCACCATGTAATGTTCATTTTATTATATGGACACATTCACAAAAAACACACAAGTTAATCCAAAGAATTTTAATTTTTAACTGGTTCACTATTTTGACAAAGTGCATCAAGTCAACAGGAACCATTGGGAGTAACATCATCGGAATGAATTATCGGGAATTATTATACATACAGGACACTTTTTCTGTGGAATAAAACATGTATTCTATTCCCTTCTAGTGGGTTTCATTCATTTTGTTTGATAGCATACAGTACTGTTAGCATATCGCTTATCCTATGTGTATTACACCACTCTATCCAATGGAGAATGAGTGTGCAATATTGTTTTGATATTGCACGTTGTCAAGACAACACGATGTCGTACATTGGAATGCAAATATCCAATGATAAACTTTTCTGCTGCACATGCGCACAATAATTTCTGTGCTCGCTGGGAAAGACAAAGACGCATTGAACATCCGAAAAGCTACCAAAACTTCATTAAACATTTTTCATGCATATTTACAAGAGGAAAACATGCCAACAGACATCAAAAAACTGGAAAAGAGACACAACAGAGACATGAAACTTCTCCGCTAGCGAGTGACTGTGACAATTTGACAACAAACATGGCCACCAGGTTTGCTTTGTTAAATGCAGAAGATTTTGAGAGAATTTTGGCTGCCAGGTAGCTCTGTTATGTGTAGTTATTGATGTTGATTTTAAAAGCAACTAAGTAAATTATACAGGGAAATGACTACTTAAGTATGAGTGAAAAATACTGTGGCGAGTGTGCATGGAAGAAGATTCTGGAGACAGAAATCTTAGTTTCTCGGTCTTAAGCCTGTGCTACTTGCTCTCAATAGCACTGGCTTAACTGCTTTATTAGCATTCAGTAATACTACTGATGAAAGCTACATCGGCTGGAAAGTGACTGCACTGCCACACTAACAGCGCTGAGTTGCAGGTAAGCTAGTGTTGGCCTTTGCTAACTACTGATGAAAGCTACATCGGCTGGAAGGTGACTGCACTGCCATGCTAACAGTGCCACGTTGCGGGTAAGCTAGCGTTGACCTTTGCTAACTACTAATGAATGCTACACTGGCTGGAAGGTGACTGCACTGCTGCGCTAACAGCACCAACTCGTGAGTAAGCTAGCACCGGCCTTTGAGAATGCTGATATGAAGAGTGTGTATGTATAATAATAATAATAATAATAATAATAATAATAATATTGGCTGGCTTTTTTTCATGGTATATCAGATATATTCCATTCAGCTAGCATGATATTGAACTCCTCATCGACTTGTGCAATATCATGCTAGCTAAATGGAATATATGGAATATTTTGTGACAGTGGCCCAAGGAAACAGCCACCCCCCACTCCCATGTCGCTGAACAGACAGTAACACTTCAGCACCGCTATTTTGGACTGCCAAAAGCAGCATGGCCACAGGGCAGGGCCTGCTAATTGCACACGGCTGGAGCGGTTTAAACGGAGCGTCCATCTACCCTCCTTGAGCTGTCAGGGAAGTATAACAAGATTTCACCATGAACAGAGGTTAGTTGGGTTCTCTTTGTGCATGTCAACTGATTCTCCCCTCCTCTCTCTGTATCAGTGGCAGTGGTGGTGACAATGATCATGATGATGACAACAATGGAAGAGACCACAGAGACCACAATGCCCTTGCCTGTGATCACTGCCACGCCCGCCTTCAGTGTCAGATCGATGAAAGATGCAGATGCAGCCAGCCACCCGCCTGTGGCCCCACATTAGGCTGGCTCTAGCCCTCCAGCACCTGTACCATCTTTAATAGTTTAATCCCTTTCACTTCCTCTACCTTTCCTTAATTAAAAGAGCATTTATCTTTCCACTAGACCCTGGGTTGTGTATCTGTGCTCCCTGCTACAGCTGCAAGTGCCACACTGGTAGAGAATGCAAGCACAAACATGCCCCCCCACCCCACGCCACCCCACCCCACCCCACCACACCACACCACACCACACCACACCACACACACACACAAAAAAAAAATGGAACCTCTCCTGCAGCATCTCCTCAAAACCAGTCTCCAGCAGCAACAGATGATGCAGGAACTTGCCAAAGGCCTCGAAGTAACCATGCAGGAAATGCTGCAGCAGTGACTCAGAGCCTCTCCCCTCCCTGACTGACTTCCAGACCAAGAGGCTGTATGTCTGCTCCCCAAGCTTACTCCAGCTGATAACATCAATACTTACCTCTACATATTCAAACAGACAGTTAAACAAGAAAGCTGGCTTGAGGAGGAGTGGGCCCAGGTTCCGGCCTTCTTACTCACTGGCCCAGCTGGCCTACTGTGGCCTCATGCTGGCCTTGACAAAGAATTATCCATTCCTGAAAGAGCAAATCCTGGGGCGCTGCGGGTTCCCCACCTGCCAGGCCATGGCGGAGTTTCACTGCTGGGTGTATCATGCTGGGGTCAACCCCCACAGCCAAATGGATGATTTGTTGAGGACCACCAAATGCTGATGGCAGCCCAAACAACACTTAACCACTCATGTTGCAGAGTGGGTTGCCATGGATCGTTTCCTCTGGCCATTGCCTCCCATGGAGTGCATGGCTATGGGGATGAGAGCACCCAAAACACCTGCTCAGATGGTCATGGCCCTGGAGTATGCCCTCGCTATGCTGGACATCAGCAGGAGGGCAGAAGCAGGATGAGCGGCTAAAGAATTGTTGGTGGCAGGTGCGTGTCGTGGAAAGCAAGGACCAACATCCAGAGGAGCCCCTCCCTAGCTCCTATTTCCTGGTCCACCAAGGCCTCCTCCACCATGACACAGAGTAGCAAGGCCAGCCCATGGACCTACTTGTCCCTTGCTCCAAGGTGGACCTTCTGATGCACCTAGCCCACTCCTACCCTTTGGGCAACTACCTTGGTGTTCTGTCTGACTTAGAGAATATCCAAGACCAATTTTTCTGGCCAGGGATGAATAGTGAAGTGAGGAACTTCTGCCAACACTGCCCCCAATGTTAGCGCACTGCCCCAAAGAAACCTGCACCTGTCCTGATTGTGCTTCTGCCCATTATCGGCATCCCCTTCGAGAGAGTGGGCATGGATCTGTTGGGTCCCCTTCCTAAGTCTTCCTGGGGCCATGAGCATATACTTATCATAGACTATGCCACCTGATACCCTGAGGCAGTCCCCCTTCAGAAGGCCACCTCCAAAAACATCAATAGGAAACTGGTTATGCTGTTCTCCCACATGGGTCTCCTGAAGGACCTCCTCACAGACCAAGGTATGGCCTTTGTGTCCAAACTAATGTCAGATGTCTATCAGCTATTGCAGGTGAAACAGATCCACACCTCAGTCTACCACTCCTAGACCAACGGGCTGGTTGAGAGGTTCAACCAGACCCTGAAGAGGATGCTGTTGCAAGTAGTGAATGAAGATGGCTGGAACTGGGACTATGTCCTCTTCGTAATCTGGGAGACTCCACAAGGGTCAACAGGCTTCACATCCTTCGAGCCCTTGTTCAGGAGAAGGACCCAGGTGCTCTTGGACATAGCAAAGGAGGCTTGGGAAGAGTAGCCCTCACCCTTCTGGACCACCATTGAGCATGTGAAGGAAATGTAGGATCGCATCAAGAGGGTGGCTTCCATCATCTGCCAGCATATGTTCACTGCTCAGGCCAAACAGAGCCACCTCTACAACCGCTCTGCCCAGCCCCAAGAGTTCCAGCCAGGTGTCCACGTCCTACTGCTCATCCCCACTGCCAACTGCAAGTTCCTCATGGGGTGGCAGGGCCTCTTCACTGTGACTGAGCATGTTGGGCCTGTTAACCACTGCCTACAACAGCCAGCTGGGGGAGTTACTACACCAGTTCAGGGATGTCTTCTCAGCAGTGAATTGTCAGCACCCCATCACATCCCTGAGGCCCACTGTTGTGTGATTGAGGATGAAGTGGCTTGAATGCTGCAGGAGGGAATCATCAAGGAGTCCACCAGCCCCTGGTCAAGCCCCAATGTGGCAGTACCCAAGCTTGACGAAAGTCTGAGACTCTGTAATGACTTCAGGAAGCTCAATGCGGTCTCAGACTTCAACAGCTACCCCCTGCCCAGGGTGGATGACTTGGTTGCCTGATTCCACCCTGATTGTTTCCACCCTCAACCTCACCAAGGTCTATTGGCAGGTGGCTCTGACATCCCAAGCCTGGCTAAAAACGGCCTTTGCCACCTTGTTAGGCCACTGGTAGTACCGGGTCCTCCTGTTCAGCCTCCAGGGGGTGCCAGTGACATTCCAGTGCCTCATGGACAGTGTGCTGCACCCCCACCAAGAGTTCGCAGAAGCCTACTTGGATGATATCGTCATCCATTTGTCCAACTGGACTGAGCACCTTCACCATCTCAAAGCCATCCTGGGGACCTGACAAAGGCTGGGCTCACTGCCAACCCTCGGAAATGCCATCTGGGGCTGACTGAAGTGCAGTACCTGGGTTACCACATTGGCTGGGGACTGCTCAAACCACAGGAGAAAAAGGTTGAGGCAGTCCAGAACTACCCCTGGCCCACCACCAAGTGATGAGTATGTGCATCTTAGGGGCTGGCCAGATACTACTGCAGCTTCATGCCTAACTTCTCCTCTGTAGCCTGTCCCCTCTCTAACCTGATCAGGAAAGGAGGGCCAGACAAGGTGCAGTGGACCAGCAGGACAGAACAGGCATTCCAGGCCCTGAAAAAGCCCTCACCACTGCTTCGCACTTCACATTTCACACTTCAGCACCACTGTTTTGGACTGCCAAAGGCAGCGTGGCAAGAGGGCACAGATGAAAATATAGAGACATTTCTAGGGGCTACACACCCATTTGTAGTATTAACCCCATTTCCAGAAAAGTTGGGATATTTTCCAAAATGCAATAAAAACAAAAATCTGTGATTTGTTAATTCAAATGAACTTTTATTTAACTGACAAAATTACAAAGAAAAGATTTTCAGTAGTTTCTGACCAACTTAACTGTATTTTGTAAATATAAACAAAGTTAGAATTAGATACCTGCAATACACTCAAAAAAAAAAAGGGACGGAGGCAAAGACTGAAAAGTTTATAGAATATTCAGGTAACACCATTTTGGAAGATTCAACAATTGGCAGGTTAGTTGGTAACAGGTGAGGGTATCATGATTGGGTATAAAAGGAGCATGCACCAAAGGCTCAGTCTTTGCAAGCAAGAATGGGTCATGGTTCACCCCTTTGTGCCAAAATTAATGAGAGAATTGTCAATTCAAAAAGAACATTTCTCAATGCAAGACTGCTGAGAATTTAAGTCTTTCAAAATCTACAGTACATAATATAATGAAAAGATTCAGAGAATTATGAGGCATCTCGGTTTGTAAACAGCAAGGTCAGAAACCATTTTTGAATGTGCATGACCTTCAAGCCCTCAGGTGGCACTGCCTGAGAAACCATCATGCTAATGTTACAAATGTAGCCACATGGGCTCAGGAGTACTTTGGAAAACTGTTGTCACATCACACAGTCCATCGCCACATCCAGAAATGCAACCTGAAGCTGTATTACATGAAGCGGAAGCCATTCATGAATTTCATGCAGAAACACTGCTTATGTAAAGGGTTAAAACTGTATACAGGAATAAAGAATGGTATTAAGAGACATTACAGTTCATTATGGGACTAGGGTACAGTTCATGACTAAAATAAGTTAAGTATGTTTAAAAAACAGACACCTATACACCCATATACTTTTTTAAATTTTATTTTTATTGTATCCTAAGCAGTGACTAAAGACCAATTTCATTGTGCTATACTTGTTACACGTGCAATACTAAAACCAGTCGCTAGATGGCGCATTATGCGGCATCTCATCTCATCTCATCTCATTATCTCTAGCCGCTTTATCCTTCTACAGGGTCGCAGGCAAGCTGGAGCCTATCCCAGCTGACTACGGGCGAAAGGCGGGGTACACCCTGGACAAGTCGCCAGGTCATCACAGGGCTGACACATAGACACAGACAACCATTCACACTCACATTCACACCTATGGTCAATTTAGAGTCACCAGTTAACCTAACCTGCATGTCTTTGGACTGTGGGGGAAACCGGAGCACCCAGAGGAAACCCACGCGGACACGGGGAGAACATGCAAACTCCGCACAGAAAGGCCCTCGCCGGCCCCGGGGCTCGAACCCAGGACCTTCTTGCTGTGAGGCGACAGCGCTAACCACTACACCACCGTGCATTATGCGGCGTGGTATAGAATATTACACAAATACACACGGAGGAAGAATAAATTTTCCTGCCGTTAACACTAGCTGAACGTGTTTGTCTCTTCTGTATCACAGGTTGGGAAATATCCCTTAAAAGTAGTGCGCATGCTAGATTTTAAGAGTGGAACATGCACCTTATAAGGTCGTTTGTACATGTTGGTCAATGAAACGTTTTGTTAGAAAATCTTCTGTGAATCGTGATAAAGGGGCTATATGCTAACTTGCTAATGCTAGCAGATTTGGAGGGTATGGGTGGGGGGGAGTTAAGGCCAATTTATGCTGACAACGCAGTCCTCGCAGATGGCGTCGCAGATGGCGTCTGCGTAGCCCCCCCACCTTCGCAGACGCTCTGTGCGCACCTCCCAAAAATTGTGACCACCGCAGAAGCCTCGCAGACAGCGTTGCAGACAAGAGGGCTCTGATTGGTCCACTCCAGGTCCACTCTACATCCGCTGTACACGCACTTCTGCTTCCCTACTTTCCCAGTTTGTTTTGTTTTCACTACTGCCATTTTTAAAAACACGAGCGAAGATGGAGCAGCACGAAGAGCGGTTGATCGAGGAAGTGAGGAAGTGCGTACATCTATACGACTCCAGTTCTAGTCATTATAAGTAACCGGAGGAAAAACACTCCACTAACCACACCCACAAACTACTCCTAGCGATTTCGCGACTTTGCGCCCCCTTGCGTTGTGGCGGTGAATAACATCGCACACGCCTATTACTCCCCGCTCAACGATAAATTACAACTGTCTGCGAAAAGCTATCTGCGAAAGCCTTGTCGCAAGAGCATGCAGAGGCCCTTAACTCAAAACTACAGGGAATTCATTAAATGCACTTAATTCATTGGGTATGTAATTTTTAACACATATTTATGCATCCGGTGAGGGCCTTTCTGTGCGGAGTTTGCATGTTCTCCCCGTGTCCGCGTGGGTTTCCTCCGGGTGCTCCGGTTTCCCCCACAGTCCAAAGACATGCAGGTTAGGTTAACTGGTGACTCTAAATTGACCGTAGGTGTGAATGTGAGTGTGAATGGTTGTCTGTGTCTATGTGTCAGCCCTGTGATGACCTGGCGACTTGTCCAGGGTGTACCCCGCCTTTCGCCCGTAGTCAGCTGGGATAGGCTCCAGCTTGCCTGCGACCCTGTAGAACAGGATAAAGCGGCTAGAGATAATGAGATGAGATATTTATGCATGAAGGTATTTCCTGGTTACTATTTGTTGTCAAATGAACATAATTGTAGTTTATTACTAAAACTTGAAAATGCTGTGGGAAAGTGTTTTAGCACTAAAATGGCGGCTCTGTGCAACAATAGACAGACTCAGCGACATTAATGGAGCAGATGTAGTAACTTTGTGTTAAGAGTTGTTGTGAATGTGTTGTTTAGGGACAAAGTGAAATATTTGGTTTATGTCAAGAGGATGTAACCAGAACAAAAGTGGTTATATTGCCCTTAGTAAAATCAATTTTTTTTAAATTAAACTGTGAGGACAGTTTAATCATTTCTTACGGACTGTGAAGATGTACTAAATCAGAATACAAGAGTATTTAGTTTATGTTATTTGGTTGTATATGTTTAAGAGAACGTGTTTCCTGGGAATACTGAAGTAATGTGAATGTGTTGAATGGGTCCAAGTAGCCTAATTGAGTTATTGTTTTGTTAATGTAAATGAACATGTGAAGGAATTGTTGCTATTTTAGCACAATGTAGTTAAGTGGCTATGTTATGCAAAACAGGACTGAAGCCAAGGCCATTTAGTACAACAGATATGTTGATATTTGAAGTATGTTTACAGGAAGAATAAATTTTCCTGCCGTGAAGTGAACACCAGCTGAACGTGTTTGTCTCTTCTCTTCTGTATCAGTCGTACAGCAGGTTTGTCACCGGCCCAGGTACCCCAAGGCCTGAGGCCGGCAACACTTATTTCTCTCGGCCCAAACTCATCTCAGATGGCTCAAAAGACATTGGAAACATGTGCTCTGGTCAGATGAGTCCACATTTAAGCTTGTTTTTGGGAAAACCAGACTGTGAGTTCTCAGTGCCAAAAGCTGAACATGGCCATCCAGTTTATCAGAGAAAGATGCAAAAGCCAGCATCTGTGATGATATGAGAGTGTATCAGTGCCCACAGCATGGGTTAGTTGCATGCTTGTGAAGGTACTGTTGATATATTGTGGGCATATATTGGGATCTTAGAGAAAGATTATCATCAAGGTAATGTCTCTTCCCAGGAAGTCCATGCTTATTTCAGCAGGACAATGCCAGGCCTCATTCTGCATGGGCTACAACAGCATGGCTTTGTAGATAGAGTTTGTGTACATGACTGACCTGCTGCCTGTCCAGATCTGTCTCTCATAAAGAATGTATGACACATCATGAAGAGGAGAATTGGACAATGGTGACCAATGTTCCCAAGCCCCCCTATAATTTTCAGTGTTTTTATATATATGGTACACACACAATATATACTGTATATATATATACACACAGTACACATATATATATACACACACATATATATATATATATATATATATATATATATATATGTATATACATTATATATATACACACCAGAGGAAACCCACGCAGACACGAGGAGAACATGCAAACTCCACACAGAAAGGCCCTCGCCAGCTGCTGGGTTCGAACCCGGAACCTTCTTGCTGTGAGGCGGCCGTGCTAACCACTACACCACCATGCCGTATATTGAAAATAGTTGCACACATGGGCATAGCGGACGCGGGGGACATGTCCCCCGCACTTCCTGTATTTGTGCCCTCTGTCCCCCGCACTTTTTACAGCCATTATAACCACGCAATTACTTTTTAACACGTGGAAAGGCATTTTTCCGAGCCGCCTCTAAACGCATCATGAGCAGGTGGAGCTCAGGTGGCAAACAAACACCTCTGTTGTGTGTGATCAGAGACGCTTTAGAAAATATTGTATGAGTATCTTTGGTGTGATTCAGATCTCGGCAGTGCTTCTATATGTTCAGCAAACCAGCCAAGAGGCTAAAGACTTTAGACGATTTTTTCCAAACAGACCATGTAAGTTGAGTAATGCTGTTGAATGTAGATAATGTTTAGCTAAAAGATGACAAATAGATGTCAATTTAGTTAGTTAAGCTAGCTAGCTAACTTAGAGGCGGTAGTAACTAGTTACATTTACTCCGTTACATTTACTTGAGTAACTTTTTGGATAAATTGTACTCTTAAGAGTTGTTTTGTTGCAAAATACGTTTTACTTGAGTAATATTATTCTAAAGTAACAATACTCTTACTTGAGTAACGCTACTCTAAGATTACTCACTTCTGGGTAGAAAATAAGAATATAAATGTATTTGTGTTCCTTTGACTGTTATTTTTGTAAATATTTAATTTATTTTTGTGGTAGTTCAAGTTTAAAGTACATGAATTTGCTGATTACTATTACTGTATTCCCAATTCTATTTCAAAATGTTGCTTTCCACATATTTTTTAATCTTTATTGCCACAATAGAAAGAGCAGGATGAGAGAGGAGACAGTGGACCAGAGGCCAACAGGGATGATTATGCAGGGTCACAGGTGAGAAGAGAATATAACTAGCTATGTCACTACTACTATTCTTAATTCTATTTATACATTTTACTTTGCACATTTACTATCTATATTATTGTAGGAGAACTTGTAGGAGAAATTGTAGGAGAAATTGTAACTGGCTAAAGAAATGTACATAGGATAATTATCTGGCTGTAGATGCTCCAGGGTCATTCTATGTCAACTCAACCAGAGTTTGGCAGCTTTAGATTTTGACTTTAGATTTTGATAGTATAACATTTTAAAGAACTAAAGTCGGTTCCCTGGTGCTGTGCTGTTTGTGGTTATGTGGTTCTTTAGCTGCTAAGGAGAGGTGCAATTGAATGCGAGAGGATGATAAATCACTCAATAGACCTCTGAACAATTTGTCCCCCTCACTTCTAAAATGATGGCTACGCCCCTGGTTGCACATAACACAAACCAGCAAGAAAACGAGTCAAACAACCCAAGTTAAAAAATCCAAGATGGCGGCGCGCATGGTTGCAGCGGCTTACAGCTCTCCTTTTCAGTGCTCTTTTTTTGTATGTATGTATGTCTTTATTTCGTACTCTAAGTACAACTAACAGCAACATAAAAATTAAAAATAGAAAAGAACAGTTAACAAATTTCAAGCTATCAATTTACACATATATTATTCATAACATAATCACACATTTCCCTCGAGAAACCTGGTATGACCACAGATTAAGAGGACATACCATGATACACGCTGACAATAGAACTCTGGTCAGCTGTTAACTCATATGCATTGTGTATCCGACGGATATTCAACAACAAATCATCATTAAAATTAGTGTCATATGTATAACGAAGATGAGCAATGTTTCTACCAAGTGGAGACATAGCACATGAATGAGCAACCTTTGCAATGTACAAAACATCAGGGTTTACATGATAAAACATATTATACAAAAATCTGAGGGACTTGATTTGCAGTTGGACAGAAATATGCAGTTGATTAGTTATTGGTCCTAATAACCAGCAATGTGTATGGTACGGTAAACATAAAAGTTTCCTCAAAGCCTTGTTCCATTGAACACAACAAGATTTAAAACCAGTTGACGAAAAGTCCCACAACTGAGATCCATAAAAAGAACAACAAAAGGTGTGAAACAGATACACAATATTAGATGTTTGCAGTTTACCATATAATACAACCAGTTTATTTACAGCAGCATTAAAAACACCTTTCTTCACAGTCCAGTCGCGGTTGTCCCGCAGATCAGAGTCCACATAGTGACCAAGGTGTTTAACATAATCAACCCACTCGATCACAGATCCATCCAGATAAACCTTTTCATTACCCTTCACATTTGATCCAAATTTTATACAGGCAGTTTTCTTAGCATTAAAACATATGTTATATTTTACAGCAAATGTGCTACATATGACTAACATTTCATTAAGTGCCTTTAGACTGGGGCTGAGCAGCGTCAAGTCGTCAGCGTAGCCCAGAACGCTGATGTAATTACGCCCAACATGACAGCCTATACCAGACCGCTCCAATGTCACAATTAGTTCATCTATATACACTATAAACAAGATTGGTGACAATACCCCACCTTGTTTGACACCATTAGATACGGTAAAACATCTGGATGTACATGCATCCCAGCAGACACATACCCGCTGACAAGTGTATCCGTCCAGCAACAGGCGAATAACAGGCAGACTTAAGCCACGAGTGATCAACAGTGTGAACAATTTACCGTAATGGACTTTGTCAAATGCCTTACTTGCATCCAGTAAACAACTGTAGACATCGCTATTTCTACGTATATAATAGTCGACAGTTTCTATATATACAGCTGTACACAAAGTTGTGGACAGACCAGCTTTGAAACCGAATTGCAAGTCAGATGTATGCAGAAATCTGCTATATATATCAATAATAACCATATCCAAAACTTTACACAAGGCACAACACAAAGCAATACCACGATAGTTATCTGCAGAACACAGCGAAGCTCTAAGATCTTTAGGAATAGATACAATTGTTGAATAAAGTAAATCATTGGCCGTATGACTGTGTACCAACATACAGTTGAACAGAATAAAAACGTAGTGGTACAACATTGAAGTACCATTCAACAAATGATCCGAGTCAAAGCCAGCCCCACCATCACGCTTACCTGATTTTAATTTCAATATACACTTTTCTACAACATGTCTAGGGATGTAACAACACGCACTGCTCTCAGTAATACCTTTTGCGATGGTACTGTATAAATCATTCATTTCACGTTGATTCGTAGGCACGCTGTTATACAGTGTTTCATATCTGGAGACAAATAATTCTGCTATTTCGCTCGGACAAGAACCATGTTCAACAGATGTAAGAATAGTTTTTGACAGAGGGTTAATTTTCTTCAGTTCTCTCCACATATCTGTAGTCCCACAAACACACGAAGCCAATTTTTGTTTTCTTAAAGAAAATTCCTCAGCTCTTGCCTTTTTCACAGCATAATGGTACCGAGCGCGGGTTTTACGCATCACATCATACACGTAATCTTGTCTAGGTTTACCACACTCAACCCATATCCAGTGCCAAAACAATGAATGTTCTTTTTCAGATTTAACAATATCATTCCATCCCGGAATAATTTTACTGGCTGAATTATTCGTTCGAATGTTAACTGCACCTGCCTGAATGCAACAGTCTATAATTTCATGACAGAACCGGTCAATATCAGCCTTATGGGCTTCACTGACACAAGACATATTACAACATTCTACAGTTTCACGTGGTATCACAATGTTACTAAGTAAACTATCTAAATCAGACTGGTACGATGATATATCTACTTCAGATGCCTTATACCATTTACATCGTCTAGACAGTGAAGATACACTTTTCAAAGGCGTTCTTGTAATATCGAACTCAGTAACTAGCGAGAGTACGTTATGATTAGACAGGTTTGTGGGGTCATAATGCACACCATGTCTGACAATTTTGTCAAATACACCGCCACTAACAATAAAGTGATCAATGCAAGACTCGTGCTGCAAGGCGAAATTGGTGTAAGTATTGTCCACCACAGCAGAAGGATGGTCCCAGGCAATTCTCAAATCGTTACGGCTGACAAAATCTCTCAGTAGAAGTGAATGAGCATTTTTACGCTCGAAGCATGTATTTAAATCACCACAAATCACACAAGCATTACAATCATATGCAAGTATTGTACTCTCTAACACGTCGATTGTATCAGCATAATCATCAGCAATGGTACTTTTAAAGTAGTTATCACAGGGCATATATACACACAGTATTAGTACCGAGTAATTAGAAGATGGTGTGAACATAATACCACATACTCTACTGCTATCAATTTTTACATATGTTACATGTTTCGATACACTTTTATTATACAGGATAGCCACGCCACCATACGGACGTCCAGGCAAGATCTCTTTTGTTTCGTCAACACCCGATTTTCCATGGTAAAGATAATATTCATCATATAATCTTGATGTATTAAACCAAGCATCTTCAGATTACTTTGTAACAACCAAGTTTCTTGTAAACACAGAATGTCACACTGAGACTGACATAACAAAGCATGAATGTAGTCCCTTGAACGGCGGATTCCCTCACAGTTGTAAGAGCAAATATTTATATTACTAAACACTGTGTTCATGGATCTGCAGGAGACTTCTTACGCCAGTAACGTCGACAACCAATCCCATCAGGCCAGAAGTCCGAACTAAGAATGCTTTGGATGTCATTTGATTCCACCACTAAGCGATAGGAATTTGTCCAAGAGTTATCTTTGGAGATGCATTCAAGATCGTGTGTTTTTACCCCTTCGTTTGTGAGGTAACTTCGAATATCTTCTCCAGATATATCTTTATGTACACGGAAGATAAAGAGCTCGTGATGACGTGGACCAGCACGGAGACCAGTGCTCTGGCGCATTCCGTACACAGCCTTAGATCTAAAGCGTGGCTTAGGAGGGACATCACTGTTGACTGTCGGTGGCGTCTTCTTCCGTTGTTTCTGATAAAGTATGAAACCGTCATCATCTTGTACATTAGTATCAAAATTTCCATAAAGCTCAGCGATGGCTTCCTCACTATCAGCAATCGTCACTGGTGCTGGATTTCGAGGAAGCGGCAGGTCGACCGTCAGGTGACTGGCTGGGGTGAATCCTCTGTCAGGATCATGCACCTTAGCGGAGAGCATAGAGTCGGTTCTATTTGACGTCAACACAGTGCTGTATGTCTGCATTGAAGGGGACAGCAGCTTGCTCATCTGCCTTTCCAATCTGTTGACCCTCTCCAGCACTGACAGGTTCTCCACTTCACCTGGCTTCACATCTGGAAGGTTGTTCAGGTTCATCGCAACAAATGACACGGGAAAAGATTTGTGACCAAATTTACTGTCCAGGTACTTTATCTGCTTCAATATGTCATCAACTTCTTTTTCTTGCACTGATTTAGAACCTCGCGTGACTCTTTTTTCCATCGGAGGCAAGTATGATGAGTAGAACTCCCAAAGTTTTATCGTTGCATCAGCGATTGCGCCAGGACCATAGAATTGAAGCAAAACATGTTTGATGGAATCCATGGCATACCTCTTCATGTGATTGAAAACATAAGTCAGCAGTTCATTGTGGACAAGCTGAGACTGTTTAACCATGTTTGGCTGAGATTTTTCTCTTGACTTCGCCCCTTTGCTGTCGCTGGATTCACTCTGGATATCTTTTTCCCCATCTTGGTTCTTACTGTTGGCCATCTGTCTGATTCCGTCTTCATAAACCCAGTGTGTTTAGTCTGTTTTTGTATTTCTTTCTTGCTTGTTTGTGCAACATTGATTCTGCAAACATCCAGTACACCCGCCAGACACTTTTAGCCATCGGTGACCAACATCAGGTATTTGTTTCGAGCGACTTTCTCTTCACGCATAACATCCCAGATGATATAGTGAGACCGCCGGGCTCTCCGTGGATTGTTGTCGGGTCTAGGAGGCGGCGCAGACGGAGGAGGGAGAGGAAGCAGAAGCAGGGTTGCAGGTCCGGTGCTATGCTAAGGCTAAGAAAACAACCACACAAGCCACCTCTACCGAGCCTGTATCTCTCCAATGCCAGATCCATGGTGCATAAAATGGATGATCTGGAATTACAACTTGCTGGAAATCGCTATGTTCGGGACTGCTGTGTTTTAATTATCACAGAAACCTGGCTTCATCCGGAAATACCCGATGCTAGCTTGCAGCTAGCAGGCCGCACTCTACTCCGCTGGGATAGAAATGAGAACTCCGGTAAGAGCAGAGGGGGAGGGCTCTGTATTTACGTGCATGATAATTGGTGTAACAATGGAACAATTATAGATAAACACTGTTCCCCAGACCTCGAGTACATGTCTGTAAGATGCTGGCCTTTTTTTCTACCGAGAGAGCTAACTGTAGTGATTGTCACAGCTGTGTATATTCCACCTGACACCAGTGTGAACACAGCGCTCTCTCTCCTGCTGAACACCATTAACAAACAGCAGCAGGCTCACCCTGATGGTGTTCACATAATCGCAGGAGACTTTAATAAAGCCAACTTGAAGACTGTACTGCCGAAGTTTTACCAACATGTTAAGTGTTCTACTAGAGGGGAGAACACTCTGGATCATGTTTACTCCAACATCAAGCATGCGTACAGAGCCATACCCCTCCCCCACCTTGGCCAGTCAGACCATCTTTCCCTCCTGCTCTCCCCAGCCTACACCCCCCTCAAATGCAGAGCCAGGCCCACCACAAGGACTATCACAACCTGGCCTGACAACGCACTCTCCAAACTACAGGACTGCTTTAAACAGACAGATTGGGACTTATTTGAACACCAGGAGCTGGAGACATTCACAGGAACGGTGCTGGACTATATCAAGTTCTGCATCAGGAATGTGATGGTGGATAAAAACATCCGGGTCTTCCCAAACCAGAAACCCTGGATGGCCAGCCAGGTCCGCTCACTCCTCAGGGCTCGCGATGCTGCCTTCAGGTCAGGTGATAGAGCTCTGTACAGAGCTGCTCGAGCTGATCTGAAAAGAGGAATAAATAAAGCCAAGGTGGATCACAGGCTGCGCATAGAGTCCCACCTGTCCAGCATCAACACACGGGAGGTGTGGCAGGGCATTCAGGACATCACAAACTTCAGAGACTGTGATGTGCCAACAGGAGACTGGAGTGCGCTGCTAGCAGAGGAGCTAAATCGCTTCTTTGCTCGCTTTGAAACATCTCAGCAGCACTCATCTGCTCCTGCCCTGCCCCCACCACCACACAGTTCCTACACCAGTCCTTTCACTGTACAGGAGCACGATGTCAGACAGGTGCTCCTGGCAGTGAACCCCAAGAAAGCTGCAGGCCCAGATGGTGTACCTGGTAAGGTACTCAGAGCGTGCGCCCACCAGCTCGCCCCTACCTTCACCAGGATTTTTAACCTCTCCCTGGCTCAGGCAGTCATCCCGCCCTGCCTAAAATCTGCAACAATAATCCCAGTGCCGAAGAAGTCTCCTGTCACCAGCCTGAATGATTACCGTCCTGTGTCCCTCACCCCGGTAATCATGAAGTGCTTCGAGAGACTAGTTCTTCAGCACATCAAGGACCACCTCCCCCCAGACTTCGACCCCTATCAGTTCACATATCGCACAAACAGATCCACAAAGGACGCCATTGCCGTAACTCTCCACTCTGCGCTAAATCACCTGGAGCAGCAGCAGAGCTATGTCTGCATACTCTTTGTGGATTACAGTTCAGCTTTTAATATAATAATCCCGGACATCCTTATTAGAAAACTGGACACTCTCGGCCTCCCCCCTCTCACATGTGCCTGGTTAAAGGACTTTCTTACTAACCGGCCCCAGACTGTGAGACTTGGCCCCCACTTCTCCTCCACCTGCATGTTGAGCACTGGCTCTCCACAGGGCTGTGTGCTGAGCCCCCTCCTGTACTGCCTCTACACCCACGACTGTAGTCCGACCCACAACAACAACCTTATCGTCAAGTTTGCTGATGACACCACAGTGGTCGGACTCATCTCAAAGGGAGATGAGGCAGCCTACAGAGAGGAGGTCCTGAAGTTGGTAGCCTGGTGTTCAGAAAATAACCTTGCTCTGAACACCAAGAAAACCAAAGAGCTCATTGTTGACTTCAGGAAGCACAGCACCGACCTAGCCCCCCTCTACATCAACAACGTGTATGTGGAGAGGGTCCACACCTTCCGGTTTCTAGGTGTCCTCATCTCTGCCGACATCTCCTGGTCAGCAAACATTACAGCAGTCATTAAGAAGGCTCAGCAGCGGCTACACTTCCTGAGAGTCCTCAGGAAGTACAACTTAAGCTCCAACCTGCTGCTGACCTTCTACCGCTCATCCATCGAGAGCATGCTGACGTACTGTATTACAGTATTGTACAGCAGCTGCACTGCTGTAGACAGGGAGAGGCTCCAGAGGGTAGTTAAGGCAGCACAGAAGATCATTGGCTGTCCTCTCCCCTCCCTGATGGACATTTACACCTCCCGCTGTCTTAGCAGAGCTAAGAATATTATCAAGGACAGCTCCCACCCTGGCTTTGATCTGTTCGACCTGTTGCCCTCAGGGAGGTGCTACAGGTGCATCAGGACAAAGACAAATCAATTAAAAAATAGCTTCTTTCCAAAAGCCATAACCACCCTAAACTCGGATATGCTCTGACTTTATAGTCTATTTATTTTACTATTTTACTAATTTATAATGTTCAGTGCTTTATAAGATGACTCTCTATGCAATACTTTTATAATGTGCAATACCACACTCCATAATGTGAAACGCAACACATTCACCTCAGGACTGTGCACCTTACACACAACACATACACCTCAGGACTGTGCACCTTACACACAGCACATACACCTCAAGTCTGTGCACCTTACCTTACCTTGCAATACTTCATAATGTGTAATATTTTATCTTATACTGTGACTCTCTCGTGCAATAATTTATAATGTGACTGTCTCTGTGCAATACTTTATATGTGCAATACCTCACTCCATAATGTGTAACAGCACATACACCTCAGACTGTGCACCTTACACCCCCCCTTTTTTTCTCTCCCCCCTTCCCCTCTCTCTCTCTCTCTCTCTCTCTCTCTCTCTCTGTCTCTCTCTCTCTCCACGCTGTTTGCACTGTTATTGGAGATGCTTTAATCTCATTGTACCTGTGTATAGTGACAATAAAGGCATTCTATTCTATTCTAATATGTCTACAAGTTCTAGCTACAACACGAATAAAATTATCGTTATGTTTCCCAGCATAGCCAGGTAGGCGGGAATGCGCGGTTCAGGCGGGAGCTGTATGTTATTAGGCCTACTTGCTGTAACGTTACGTTCCTGAGGCCAGCAGAGTTGTTAAGAGGAGAAGAGGACTTAATTTGCAGTGAATGATACAGTGAACAAGAGCTTGTAAGTTGATGTCAGCCATTGTTAATTGCTTAACGTTACCTACGTTTATCTAAGGGGAAGAAAATGTGATGTTGTAGGCTACTTGTCCCTTTTAACATTATGACAGCTAAATTGAACTTTATGGAAAATGTTAGCCAATATTGGCGTGAACAGTTAAACTTGACAGCTTTCTATATTCTGTCCCATCTGTGTATTGGTATGCTCTTCAACTATTGCGAGTGAAAACTAAATGCCATTAGTAGCAATAGTTATGGCGAGAGAAGATGTGTCCTTTCAATTCATTGGCTAGATGGATATACGACGATTTTTTAATAGAGTGAGTGAGGAACAGGAGAGTGACAAGGGAGCTGATGCTGAAGAGGTCTGCGTGATCGAGGTCAGTAAATGTCAAGAGAAAACAGGGCTGAGTTCAACCAATGCACCATTTTGAGACGGTTTAGCTATGGTTTGATCTAGGCCACTAAATGAACGAGGTAGCCTATTTGGCTGCAACGTAGTAGCCCACAACACTTTCCTCAATTTAAAGATGACAACGTGTTGCATAAGAATGGAAACTGTAGGAAAACATTTCAAAACATTGTGACCGCATTGGCCTTTGCAATAGGCTTCTGAGTTTGTTTTCTTTCGTTTGGTGGGTGTGTCAGAAGTCACCATATCAGCACTGATGTGCAGGCTATCAAAAACCCACTGAATTAAAAAGAAAAAAAGACAACATGCACAGTAGGCTATCCACCTCCAGTTGAATGATATAAGAGTGAAAATAAAGTAATCCCTATATTTATATGCCTTAATCAAGCTTGGATAAAAACAAATGGCAAGCGATGGCCCACTCAGCTACTCCTGTCTGATCAACGCCTTTAGTGCACCTCTGTTTCTGTTGAATTAACTGTCTTGCATGGCGTAAACTAGCCCCTTATTTCATATTCAGTTCTGGCCAACTTGACTTGTATTCCCTGTCTAGGCTTAGCCTATAGTCTAAACTAGTTTCATTGGATGTTAAAGATAGGCCAGCTTATATACAGTAGGCCTACACAACAAAATATTTAATGAATTAATGATTATTTTATAATAATTTAATTTAATGAGAACAGTCATAGGCTACTGTAGGCCTCCTGTACATTGCCATGTCAGATAATCGGCCAGTGCATTTATTTTGGTGGTAGGCTAACCCCATTCCCAACGTCAACTAGCAATCTTGGAAGATATGATATTAATTTAACTTCAGGGTTTCATCATGTTAATTTTGTTTTTGAACTCCTTGAAGGGTGAGGCAGGAGAGGCTGAGGAGGAAAATGAGCATCAGGCAAGTTCAAGTCAGAGAGAGGAAGTGAATCCCGATTCAGAGGAGGTCGAGCAAATAGATCTAGAGAGAGAAGAAACTGAAACAGAGACAGAAGGTGAGCAAGGAGGCCAAGAGGAAGAAAAGTATCAAGAAGCTGCAGCATCTTCTCTTAGTGATTTAGGTGATAAAGACACAGGGCCCAGACAGGTAAAGCTGAATAGCTATCCACAAGACATCTTTGGTACACAGAAGAGGGCATTTCACCACAGCTGGTTTGCTAAATACACATGGTTAGAGTATTCAGTCAACCTGAATGCTGCTTTCTGCTTCCCATGCAGAGTGTTTGGCAAAAACATCAAGCATAATGCTTTGGTCAGTTGTGGTTGCAGAAATTGGAAAAAAAAGCTTTGTCTGTCTTTTTAATAAGCATGACATGGCACAGTCCCATAAGGACAGTATTGTTGCATGGAAAGGATATCAGGCAACTAGCCAACAGGGAGATGTTGTACAGATGATGGTGTCTGCAAATGCACATGAGATAGCAGAGAGAAGGGACTATCTGAAGCGAATTGTTGCAGTTACCTCAATGTTAGGGGCTCAGGGACTACCCTTCCATGGCAATGATGAAAGTGAAGCGAGCACAAACAGAGGCAACTTTCTTGCTTGCATGGGGCTTTTGATGAAGTTTGATCCATTCCTGCAAAATTACAATCCTCCATCAAAAAGTATCTCAGAATGAGATGATTGAGTGTTGTGCTCAGGAAGTGACCAGCGTCATAGTGTCTGAGATTAAACATTCCAAACTTTATTCCATTATGGCAGATGAAGCAAGAGAGGCGATCAGAACAGCTGGCTGTTTGTGTTAGATACGTGTCAGAATTAATGACATTTGATGCCCAGTCCATTGCAGACAAGCTGCAGCAGCTGCAGCAGCAGCAGCTCCAGGCCAATGGCCTTGCTGATGTCAAGTGTGTGGCACAGACTTACAGTATGATGGTGCAGTGGTCATGAGTGGACCCACAGGAGGTGTTTAGGCACGTTTTAGAAGGCTCCATCCTGAAGCTATCTATGTACACTGTTACGCACACGAGCTTAACCTAGTGTTGTGCCACACTTGCAGGGCTGTTTCAGAGGCTGTGGAGCTATTTGATTTGTTGGAATGTGTATATTCTTTTTTTACCACTTCCCTGGTGAATCACCATAAGTTCAAAGATGCTCAGTTCAAGCTTGGGTTGGCAGCAATTGAACTTGTACTGTTAGGACTGGGACTGTTTTGGCCTCTAGAGGCCACTGTTATTTCCTTTTCTGGTCATGTTTGTTTTGGGCCTCTAGAGGTCACCACTGTGTTCTGTGTTTTGTTTTTGTCTTATTGCCTGTTTCCTGCCCTGCCCTGTCCTTAATTAGTTTGTGTATAAATATCCCTCTGTTTGTTCCCTTGTCACGGAGTCTTTTTCCTATGTTATGCTGTTAGTGCTAGTTCCCTCTGTCCCATGTACCTTGCCTGTTCTTTGTATTCTTGGTTTTTGCTTCTTTCTTTTGGACTTTGTGGATTTTGTTTTTGACCTTTTTGATCTTCTGAGCGTTTGAGTTTTTGCCTTTTTTCTTATTTGGATTTTGGACTTTGTACCTTTTGGATATTTTTATTTTTGGTTTATCTTCTGAGCTTTGGATTATTCTTTTTGTTTTTTCCCTTAGATTGTACATAGTGTAAATAAACTGTTTTTGATACCTTTCTACTTCTGCCTCACGCCTCTGCACTTGAGTCATCCCCCTGGTGGCCTAGTGGGGGTTTGCTGGATTATCACACCAGCGAACCAGGTTCGAATCCCAGCAAAACCCTAACAGAAAGACTCTGTCATGACCGACTCAGCAGAGGCTTCTTCATCTGTCTACCCGGCCAACCTTCAGGGAATGATGGCTGCGTTAACACGCCTCGGATCCACCATGGACACTCATGGACGGACTCTCGCAAGCCAACGTGAGACCCTTGCTCACCACGAGGTACTGCATCAGCAGATTGGGAGAACCCTGGCACAGCTGACTTCTCTGCCCCCATCTCCTGCTCCAGTGCCTCCTGCCATGCTGCCTTCTTCACCTCGCGAACCCAGCCTTCCTGCACCACAGAGGTATGACGGCAAGCACAGTGAGTGTCGAGAGTTCCTTACCCAGTGTCAACTCACCTTTGAGCTTCAGCCTACCACCTACACTACGGATCGCTGCAAGTTTGCCTTTATGATAACCTTGTTAGCTGGTAAGGCGCGAGCCTGGGCTACTGCTATCTGGCAGAGACAGGGACCTGAGTGCTCTGATTTCCAGCTGTTTACTGAGGAGATGCTGCATGTCTTTGATCAAGCAGACATCAGTAAAGACGCAGCCAGAAAGCTCATGTCCATCCGGCAAGGGGGAAGTGTCGCAGACTACGCCATCTCGTTCTGGACGCTCGCAGCAGTAAGTGGATGGAACGAGACTGCCCTGGTGTCAGCCTTCCACCATGGTCTGTCTGACCCCATCAAAGACGGTCTGGCTTCTATCGGATGCCCAAGTGACCTTGAAACACTGATCTCACATTCTACTCGTCTGGACAACAGGATGAGAGAACGCCGCCAAGTCCTGAGCCTCCCCGGCCTCCCTGCCTCTACCCGGAGCCCATCTACCTCCTCCAGTGACTGTCCAGAACCCATGCAAGTGGGCCGTACTCGCCTCTCCGCATCTGAGAAGGAGCGCAGAAGGAGGGACAAGTGCTGCACCTACTGTGGCAAGCCTGGTCACTTCTGAGCATCATGTCCCGAACTCTCGGGAAAAGGACCGCCCCATCCAGCCGAGGGAGGGTTGTGACGGGGCCTACCCTCTCTCCCGGACTCCCTGGCCAAGGAATCTACATCCCGGTCTCCATCTCCTGGGGTGAGTCCGTCCACTCTTGTCAAGCTTTGTTAGACTCAGGGGCAGCTGGAAACTTTATGGATATTCACTTCGCCCAAAGTATCAATGTCCCGACTGCACCTCTTGAAGTCCCACTGTCTGTGTCTGCCCTGGATGGCCAAGCCTTAGGTGACAGAAGAGTCACCCAAGTAACTTCTCCAGTCTTCCTCCAGTCTCAAGGTCACAAGGAAGAAATATCCCTGCACCTGATTCCTTCACCTGAGTTCCCAGTTATTCTAGGTCTCCCTTGGCTTACCCGCCACAACCCTCATATAGACTGGGTCACTAGCCAGATTGTGGAGTGGGGTCCTGCTTGTTATGCCTCTTGTCTGCTCTCTAGCTCTCCTGTGTCTCCTGCCGAGCCTCCTGATCTCACCGAGTTATCTCAAGTTCCCACAGAGTACTGGGATCTTAAGGAAGTTTTCAGCAAGAGCAGGGCCGCCGTTCTTCCTCCGCACCATGCCTACGACTGTGCCATCGACTTGCTCCCTGGGACTACCCCTCCTCGTGGCAGACTGTTTCCCCTCTCTCAGCCAGAACGCAAGGCCATGGAGGAATACCTCAAAGACGCCCTGGTCTCTGGGTTCATTCGACCCTCCACCTCACCCGCTGGTGCCGGCTTCTTCTTTGTCGGCAAGAAGGATGGGGGGCTCCGACCATGTATTGACTACAGGGGCCTGAACAAGATCACTGTGCGCAACCGATATCCCCTTCCGCTGATGTCCACAGCATTCGACCTGCTCCAAGGCGCCACTGTCTTCACCAAGTTGGACCTACGGAACGCATACCACCTCATCCATATCCGACAGGGAGATGAGTGGAAGACTGCCTTTAACACCCCGTCTGGGCACTACGAATACCAGGTGATGCCCTTCGGACTCACCAATGCACCAGCTGTTTTTCAGGCCCTAATCAATGACGTCTTGAGGGACATGATTAACCTGTACGTTTTTGTCTACCTCGACGACATCCTTATCTTTTCCAAGACCATGCAGGAGCACCGCCGCCAGGTTCTCCAGAGGCTGCTACAGAACAATCTGTTCGCCAAGGCCCAGAAATGCGAATTTCATGTTCCCGAGGTCTCCTTTCTGGGTTTTATTGTACGGACAGGCCAACTCCAAATGGACCCAGCCAAGACCCTGGCCATCCGGGACTGGCCCACTCCCAAGTCCGTCAAAGAGGTTCAGCGGTTCTTAGGATTTGCTAACTTCTACTGCAAATTTATCAGGAAATTTAGTTTTGTAGCAGCACCCATGTCGGACCTCACCAAAGGGACAGGTGGATCTTATGTCTGGTCTCCTCAGGCGGAAAAGGCATTCAAAGACCTCAAGGACCGCTTCTGCACGGCACCCATTCTGGTCCTCCCGGACACCTCCCAACCATTCATCGTGGAGGTGGACGCCTCAGACAGTGGTGTCGGTGCAGTGCTCTCTCAACGTTCGGAAGGAAAGCTGCACCCCTGCGCTTACCCACAGCCTGAGTCCTGCGGAGTCCCGGTACGATGTGGGGGATCGAGAACTGCTAGCGGTCAAACTGGCCCTTGAGGAGTGGAGGCACTGGCTGGAGGGAGCGCAACCTCCATTCCTGGTTTGGACGGACCACAAGAACCTGGAGTACCTCCAGCAAGCCAAGAGACTGAACCCACGACAGGCTAGGTGGGCCCTGTTTTTCAGTTGGTTTGACTTCACCCTATCGTACCGCCCCGGCTCCAAGAACACCAAACCTGACGCACTGTCCAGGCTGTTCTCTGACACTAACAGGGAGAGTGAAGTCGGGCCTATCATCCCTATATCCCGGATTGTGGCTCCTGTCCGCTGGGGTATTGAGGAGACCATTCGACAAGCTCAACGCCGGGACCCTGATCCTGGGATGGGGCCACCGGGCCTCCTGTACGTCCCTCGTCAAGTCCGGGCCAAGGTTCTCCAGTGGGGTCACTCTTCCCCTCTCACCGCCCACCCGGGAGCTCGGAGGACCCTGGACTTCCTGAAAAGACGCTTCTGGTGGCCTAACATGGAGAAGGAAGTGAGGTAATTCGTCCTGTCCTGTGAGGTCTGCACCAGAACCAAGAACCCGCGACAGCGTCCCCAGGGTCTCCTGCATCCTCTGCCTATTCCCCGGTGTCCCTGGTCCCACGTGACGGTCGACTTCATCACGGGTCTCCCTGAGTCTCAAGGTAACACTGTCATATTGGTCATAGTGGACAGATTCTCCAAGGCCTGCCGCTTTATTCCACTGTGCAAACTCCCCTCTGCCCTTGACACTGCTAAATTGTTGTTCACTCATGTCTTCCGAGTTTTTGGTCTCCCTCAGGACATCGTCTCTGACCGGGGGCCCCAGTTCTCCTCCCGAGTATGGCACGGCTTCTGCAAGAGCATCGGGGCCACTGCCAGCCTCTCCTCTGGGTTCCACCCCCAGTCCAATGGCCAGATGGAGAGGCTCAACCAGGACCTGGAAACCATCCTGCGAGGCCTGGCTATGGATAACCCGACATCGTGGAGCACCTGGCTGCCATGGGCGGAGTATGCCCACAACACCCTGCAGTCATCGGCCACCAAGCTGTCGTCGTTCCAGTGCCAATTCGGGTTCCAGCCACCTCTGTTCCCGGACCAGGAGGAGGACGCTGGGGTGCCCTCGGTCAACCATTATGTGAGACGGTGTCGCAAGACCTGGAGCAAGGTCAGGAGGACACTCATCCAGACCTCCAGTACCAACCAGACTCAGGCCAACCGCCATAGGAGACCTGCCCACACTTTCCGCCCTGGGCAGCGGGTTTGGCTGTCCACCAAGGACCTTCCGCTGCGGGTGGAGAACCGCAAGCTTGCTCCTTGCTACATTGGCCCCTTCAAGGTTGTACACAGAGTTAACCCTGTCTCCTACCAGCTCCAGTTACCACGTACGCTAAGGATCAACCCCACATTCCATGTTTCCCTGTTGCAGCCCGTACTGACGTCCACGTATGCCCCTGCCCCTAGGACCCCCCCGCCCCCCCGCATCTTCCAGGGTCAGACTGTGTTCACCGTGCGTCGCCTGCTGGACTCCCGCCAGGTTCGTGGGGGCCTCCAATATCTTGTGGACTGGGAGGGCTATGGCCCTGAGGAGTGCTGCTGGGTCCCAGCTCGGGACATACTTGATAAAGAACTTTGTCGGGACTTCCATTCAGCCCATCCTGATCATCCTGGGAACGTCAGGAGACGCTCCTGGGGGGGGGGGGGGGGGGTCCTGTTAGGACTGGGACTGTTTTGGCCTCTAGAGGCCACTGTTATTTCCTTTTCTGGTCATGTTTGTTTTGGGCCTCTAGAGGTCACCACTGTGTTCTGTGTTTTGTTTTTGTCTTACTGCCTGTTTCCTGCCCTGCCCTGTCCTTAATTAGTTTGTGTATAAATACCCCTCTGTTTGTTCCCTTGTCACGGAGTCTTTTTCCTATGTTATGCTGTTAGTGCTAGTTCCCTCTGTCCCATGTACCTTGCCTGTGTCTTTGTATTCTTGGTTTTTGCTTCTTTCTTTTGGACTTTGTGGATTTTGTTTTTGACCTTTTTGATCTTCTGAGCATTTGAGTTTTTGCCTTTTTTCTTATTTGGATTTTGGACTTTGTACCGTTTGCATATTTTTATTTTTGGTTTATCTTCTGAGCTTTGGATTATTCTTTTTGTTTTTTCCCTTAGATTGTACATAGTGTAAATAAACTGTTTTTGATACCTTTCTACTTCCGCCTCATGCCTCTGCACTTGAGTCATCCCCCTGGTGGCCTAGTGGGGGTTTGCTGGATTATCACACCAGCGAACCAGGCTCGAATCCCAGCAAAACCCTAACATGTACAACTTTCAAACACTCGTTGGGCATGCCAGCTGCAGTCATTCAATGCAGTTCTTCAGACCTTACCTGCCATTTTTGAATGTCTCTCTGTCACTGGGTCTCCCATGGCTGTTGGTATCAAAGCAAAGCTATCACTCTTCCCAACCATCTACAGTGGGGCAAAAAAGTATTTAGTCATTCACCAATTGTGCAAGTTCTCCCACTTAAAAAGATGAGAGAGGCCTGTAATTTTCATCATAGGTATACCTCAAGTATGAGAGACAAAATGAGAAAAAAAATCCAGAAAATCACATTGTCTGATTTTTAAAGAATTTATTTGCAAATTATGGTGGAAAATAAGTATTTGGTCAATAACAAAAGTTCATCTCAATACTTTATATACCCTTTGTTGGCAATGACAAAGGTCAAACGTTTTCTGTAAGTCTTCACAAGGTTTTCACACACTGTTGCTGGTATTTTGGCCCATTCCTCCATGCAGCTCTCCTCTAGAGCAGTGATGTTTTGGGGCTGTTGCTGGGCAACATGGACTTTCAACTCCCTCCAAAGATTTTCTATGGGATTGAGATCTGGAGACTGGCTAGGCCACTCCAGGACCTTGAAATGCTTCTTACAAAGCCACTCCTTTGTTGCCCGGGCGGTGTGTTTGGGATCATTGTCATGCTGAAAGACCCAGCCACGTTTCATCTTCAATGCCTTTGCTGATGGAAGGAGGTTTTCACTCAAAATCTCACGATACATGGCCCCATTCATTCTTTCCTTTACATGGATCAGTTGTCCTGGTCCCTTTGCAGAAAAACAGCCCCAAAGCATGATGTTTCCACCCCCATGCTTCACAGTAGGTATGGTGTTATTTGGATGCAACTCAGCATTCTTTCTCCTCCAAACACGACAAGTTGAGCTTTTACCAAAAAGTTCTATTTTGGTTTCATCTGACCATATGACATTCTCCCAATCCTCTTCTGGATCATCCAAATGCTCTCTAGCAAACTTCAGACGGGTCTGGACATGTACTGGCTTAAGCAGGGGGACATGTCTGGCACTGCAGGATTTGAGTCCCTGGCGGCGTAGTGTGTTACTGATGGTAGCCTTTGTTACTTTGGTCCCAGCTCTCTGCAGGTCATTCACTAGGTCCCCCCGTGTGGTTCTGGGATTTTTGCTCACCGTTCTTGTGATCATTTTGACCCCATGGGGTGAGATCTTGCATGGAGCCCCAGATCAAGGGAAATTATCAGTGGTCTTGTATGTCTTCCATTTTCTAATAATTGCTCCCACAGTTGATTTCTTCACACCAAGCTGCTTACCTATTGCAGATTCAGTCTTCCCAGCCTGGTGCAGGTCTACAATTTTGTTTCTGGTGTCCTTTGACAGCTCTTTGGTCTTGGCCATAGTGGAGTTTGGAGTGTGACTGTTTGAGGTTGTGGACAGGTGTCTTTTATACTGATAACGAGTTCAAACAGGTGCCATTAATACAGGTAACGAGTGGAGGACAGAGGAGCATCTTAAAGAAGTTATTACAGGTCTGTGAGAGCCAGAAATCTTGCTTGTTTGTAGGTGACCAAATACTTATTTTACCAAGGAATTTACCAATTAATTCATTAAAAATACTACAATGTGATTTCCTGGATTCTTTCCCCCCATTCTGTCTCTCATAGTTGAAATGTACCTATGATGAAAATTACAGGCCTCTCTCATCTTTTTAAGTGGGAGAACTTGCACAATTGGTGGCTGATTAAATACTTTTTTGCCTCACTGTATGCTCTCCTGATGTTTCAGACACTTCTGTCTATAACTGAAGGACTGCACAAACTCTTTCAGAAGGAGACTTTAGACCTGGCAGAAGCTCTGATTGGAAAGGATACTGTGTGTGACACACTCAAGGGTAAGCACACAGATTCATTTGCCACAGAACTGTATGAGAGAGCCAAGGCTCTGTGCCACACACACAGTATTCCTGAACCACATACCAAGAAAAGGCAGAAACAGAAGAAGATGGATGATTTTGTGTTGGAGACAACCGTAGGTTCTCGCACTGAGTTAGTCAGTTCAGAGGTCTTTAAAACGGACTTGCTTTTCCCCTGTGTGGACAGGATGGTTGGTGAGCTTGAACTAAGATTTTCCAGTGTACAACCCCAATTCCAAAAAAGTTGGGGCAAAGTACAAATTGTAAATAAAAACGGAATGCAATAATTTACAAATCTCAAAAACTGATATTGTATTCACAATAGAACATAGACAACATATCAAATGTCGAAAGTGAGACATTTTGAAATTTCATGCCAAATATTGGCTCATTTGAAATTTCATGACAGCAACACATCTCAAAAAAGTTGGGACGGGGCAATAAGAGGCTGGAAAAGTTAAAGGAACAGCTGGAGGACCAAATTGCAACTCATTAGGTCAATTGGCAATAGGTCATTAACATGACTGGGTATAAAAAGAGCATCTTGGAGTGGCAGCGGCTCTCAGAAGTAAAGATGGGAAGAGGATCACCAATCCCCCTAATTCTGCGCCGACAAATAGTGGAGCAATATCAGAAAGGAGTTCGACAGTGTAAAATTGCAAAGAGTTTGAACATATCATCATCTACAGTGCATAATATCAAAAGATTCAGAGAATCTGGAAGAATCTCTGTGCGTAAGGGTCAAGGCCGGAAAACCATACTGGGTGCCCGTGATCTTCGGGCCCTTAGACAGTACTGCATCACATATAGGCATGCTTCTGTATTGGAAATCACAAAATGGGCTCAGGAATATTTCCAGAGAACATTATCTGTGAACATAATTCACCGTGCCATCCACTGTTGCCAGCTAAAACTCTATAGTTCAAAGAAGAAGCCGTATCTAAACATGATCCAGAAGCGCAGACGTCTTCTCTGGGCCAAGGCTCATTTAAAATGGACTGTGGCAAAGTGGAAAACTGTTCTGAGGTCAGAAGAATCAAAATTTGAAGTTCTTTATGGAAATCAGGGATGCCGTGTCATTCGGACTAAAGAGGGGAAGGACGACCCAAGTTGTTATCAGCGCTCAGTTCAGAAGCCTGCATCTCTGATGGTATGGGGTTGCATTAGTGCGTGTGGCATGGGCAGCTTACACATCTGGAAAGACACCATCAATGCTGAAAGGTATATCCAGGTTCTAGAGCAACATATGCTCCCATCCAGATGACGTCTCTTTCAGGGAAGACCTTGCATTTTCCAACATGACAATGCCAAACCACATACTGCATCAATTACAGCATCATGGCTGCGTAGAAGAAGGGTACGGGTACTGAACTGGCCAGCCTGCAGTCCAGATCTTTCACCCATATAAAACATTTGGCGCATTATAAAACAGAAGATACGACAAAAAAGACCTAAGACAGTTGAGCAACTAGAATCCTACATTAGACGAGAATGGGTTAATATTCCTATCCCTAAACTTGAGCAACTTTTCTCCTCAGTCCCCAGACATTTACAGACTGTTGTAAAGAGAAAAGGGGATGTCTCACAGTGGTAAACATGGCCTTGTCCCAACTTTTTTGAGATGTGTTGGCATGAAATTTAAAATCACCTATTTTTTCTCTTTAAATGATACATTTTCTCAGTTTAAACATTTGATATGTCATCTATGTTCTATTCTGAATAAAATATGGAATTTTGAAACTTCCACATCATTGCATTCCATTTTTATTTACAATTTGTACTTTGTCCCAACTTTTTTGGAATCGGGGTTGTAGATGCAGGGCTCCTAAAAGGCATCCAGGCATGCAGCCCTAAGTCTGAGAACTTCTTGAATCAATCCAGCTTGGAAGAACTTGCCAGGCACTATGGCATAGACCTGAAAACAGAGGAAGTCCTTGGTGACTTTCTGTATTATAAGTTCTTCTACTTAGTTATATACTGTAATTTTGTCTTTAATTGTTGATTTAAAGGCATTTCCTCCTCTGTTCTCTAACATATCACTGTTACTTACATTAAAACTCTGTTATGTAAGACTCAGTCAGACATACACATTGAGTTAATAAAAATGTAGCTGTGTACTGTAAAATAGTCTCAAGGATGTTCATCTTTCCTGTGATGATGATGTACAACTTGACAACTTATGACAACTTATATTTTGGGCTAAACTAAGTAAGACCAAGTAAGACCTTAATTTTTTCTTTGTGTTTTAGCCCACCGTTTCTCAACCTTTTTTCAGTCATGGCACCCTTCAGAAGTATGCAAATTCTCAAGGCACCCCCATATAAAATATACACAGTCATGCTGACCATACGCTGACCCCGGCAGTGATGTTGTGACATGGGAAAGGGGGCCATGAGACAAATTTTGATGATGCAAGAGGCGGCGATGATCTGCATTAGTGTAACTATGTTTTTTTGGAATTTTAATTCATTTTATTTATTTCAATGTTAGAATATATCATTTTTTGACGGCACCCCGGTTGAGAGAGGCTGTTTTAGCCTATCTCGTAAAGTAGCTCTAGCTAGCACTTAAATAATGAAAGCTGTTTTTGAGATAGAACAGAAATGGTGAGCAAATTTTCTTTCTAAACTTCACTATCAGTTTAAGCTTTATTTATTTGTTTGATATCTGCTCTGAAAACTAAGTGTCCCCCAAAGGGTTAAGGCAGGGGTCTTCAATCCTATCCACAAAGGGCCAGTGTGGCTGCAGGCTTTCATTCCAACCAAGCAGGAGCTACACCTAATTTCACTTGTTTAATCATTTCACCCTCGTCTCCAGTCAACAATCAAGTGAGCCTCCAATTTGGCTGTAATGAAAGCCTGCAGCTACACCGGCCCTTTGCGGATAGGATTGAAGACCCCTGGGTTAAGGTATACTGTATTTTCATTTGGCAGAATAAATGTTTGAGAAACATTCATATTTGTCTGTATTGTCAGATTTCACTAGGATTTTGAACTAAGCTAGTTGTAAGTAAACTAATTAAATAAAGCACCACACCATTATAATGTCTCCTGTTCAGTGCATCAGACTGAAATAAATAGCTTTATTTTGAATATAACCTAATTAATTTTTACCAAATGCATTGATGGAGATATTTGCAAACATCTTTCTTCATAAACATAGCTCCAGACTCTAATGAATTGATTTAGACTTATTTTGTTAATATAAAGAATATATCCTGAACGCTTAGGAGAGAAATAGCAGGGTAGAAAAAGAAAGTGATCCAGATAACAGATTCTGATAAATGTTCTTCAAATAATGAATAATTGACGAAGCCTATGTAGGAGCAATAAAAAAAATGTCGGCGCGCGCGCGCATTACTGAGCACACTCCTGGGGCTAAGCCCCCCCATCTCTCAATCCTAGTGACGTCCATGATGGTGACCATGGACTGTTGAGCAGCTGAAGTCTTGTATCAATCAAGAATGCATAAAAATTCCAATTGCAAAACTGCAACAATTAGTATCCTCAGATCCTATGTGATTAAAAAGTGTTATTAAAGGAAAGGTGATGTAACACATTGGTAATAATGCCTTTGTCCCAACTTTTGAGTGTGTTGCAGGCATCAAATTCTAACTTTGTTTATGGTTACAAAATACAATTAAGTTGGTCAGTAAAACTAGTGAAGATCTTTTCTTTGTACTTTTGTCAGTTCAATAAAGTTTCACATGGATTAACAAATCAGATTTTTGTTTTTATTGCATTTTGGAAAATTTACCAACTTTTCTGGAAATGGGGTTAGTACGCTGACCACTGAAACTTAGAGTATCTCAAAACAGATAAATGTCTGAACCTTTGAAAAGAAAGATAGGCTATATTCTTCTCACCATTCAATTTCACATTATTTTAGTTTCCTGGCTCCAAAAAGACTACAACTTTTGCAATTTCAAGTCTGTACCCAGCTGCTCCACTGAAACTATTCTTCCAGAATAGGAGCATTTACCTGTAACAGAGATCAAACATCATTCAAGATCTCACACACCTTCTGAATGTCCCATATATAAGGTCTATGTGCCTCCTAAAATCCGTGACATGGTTTTCCCCAAAGCGTTTTAGCATATCAGGCCCAATACACTTGCTTTGCCTGCCAATATGCTTAGTCGCTTTAGTTAAAAGCCGATACGCTTAGATTTATACTGATACGTTAAATTTCCTACCCACAAGTAACTAGATACATAGGAGAGCAAATAACAGATCCATTTACATATTGATTGATATGTGTTAAACAAGCGGTCTTTTTTTCCAATGTTTGTGTTGATTCTGTCAAAGTAATATGTCCGTGTGGTATGATGTAAGCAAACTGTAATCTGTTGGCTATGTCAAGATCACGTGTTCAAACCGTCCAATAAAAATATTGAAAGAAAATGTCAGACATCCTGGAATTTTCCAATTCATTAAAAGCGATCTCATTGGCTGCCGATGTTGTCCCTCACCAGACGGACAAAGCTGACTGATTTTAATCATAAACATTTGACCTAGTCTATTATCATTATGGCTTCAATCAAAGATTGGTTGACTAAACGTCAACAAACCCACGTGAGTGATGGTGCACAAAACCAGACAACTGTCACGACGACGAAAACGTCATCAATTTTGATCACAGCGACTGGTTCAAAAAACACTCGCTGGACAATTTGATCCACATCAGCATGGATGACAGCGAGATGGACTATGAGAGGGTTGCCCAGCATTGGGCCAAACAAAAGCCAAGGAGAATTAATCCGCTTTAAAGGAGTAGAAAACTGAATTCATTAGTTTGGGTTTGCAGAAAGATTATGTACTTATAAACACTCTCACAAAGTGAAGTTGTCCAAATGTGTCAAATATAGCATAATTTCAAATAATAATCATAAGCATTTTTGGCAGTGTGATGTCACTGGAATCCATTTAACAAAAGAAGGCTCCGGATTATTCTTTTGTTAAAGGCTCACAGTGACATCACACTGCCAAATATGCTTATCATTATGATTTGAAATTATGCTACTGTGGCAGTGGGGGCGTGGTCAAGCGTCGGTCTGTGACCGGAGGGCGGAGTCAGGGAAGGTAAGTGGCAGAATCACTGCACCTGATATTAATTAATGTGTTTGTGTGTCTTCCCCAGTGACCGCGCCCTATTTAAGGAGAGAGAGCGAGAGCAGAGAGAGCTCTCTCCCCAACCAGATGACTGATGTGTGTGCGTGTGTCTGGGAGAGTGTAACGCTGAAAAGTGTCACAATAAAAAGAGTTTTGTGAACTCAGTTCTGGCCTGCCATCCTTCTGTGCTCCACCCACCCATACGAACTGTCACAGCTACATTTGACACTTATTAACAAATTCTCTTCATGAATGTGTTTATAAGTACATAATCTTTCTGCAAACTTAAATGTATGAATTAAGTTTTCTTTTCCTTTAAATACGTTTTAATCTTAATCTAGTCCATTTAATAAGGTGCCAAAATTTAAACTTTATAATATGCAGTTGCCTTACTTTTCTTTTCAGTGTATCTTAGTTATACATATATTATGGTAATTGCATCAGAAACATTCTAAATCATTACAGTTATAGTAATACAGCAACGTATTTTAAGGTGGCAGTTCTTAGGTTCAGATCCCTTTGTGATCAACAGGAGGTCATGGTGATCGATTCTTTTCATTGGATTGCATAAGATGGAGCAAACCACTGTTCATATTTTCATGCACATTTTTGTTGCAACAATACTTGATCAAAGATAATTAAGGTATCCCTGTAGATTTTCAATCGATCATCTACCTAAGTAATCTATAACAAAACAGTTTAACTTGCATGTTGAACTTTAAGGTGAAATTTCAAATGTGTATACATTTAATACTATTTAGGTCAGAAATCATTGAAACACTCGTAAAATCTATCCTATAATCATGTATCTAAAACCTCTCCGAGACCCTGAAAATGCACCTGAGAGCATCTATTTTCAAAAACTTTTCCGGGGGGGCATGCCCCCAGACCCCCTAATTTCACTTCACGCCTTTGGCACTCATTTTCGCACCATTGGCGCTCAATTGTCTGTGTATTATCATGCCAGAATTTAGGGTTTTAATTTTTTTCTGGGGAAAATACTGCATGATAAACAAGTCGCATGGGCTCATACATCTCTAGCCACAGGAAGCCCAGGTGTGAACAAAAAATAAACTTTTCAACACTAAGTATTTCTGTGACTCTTGGATATCCAAAAATTTACCAGCTTAAACAAAAGTCCTCGAACTCTCCCTACCAGTATATTAATCCCCAGGACCCTTGGTCACACCTGGCTGTTCACTTCTTCATAGATTTGACCATACTAGTCAACACTTAGAGCAGGGGTGTCCAAACTGATCCATAAAGGGCCGTGTGGCTGCAGGTTTTCATTCCAGCCATGCAGCAGCACACCTGATTTGGCTTATTCAATCAACTGACACACCCACCCTTTAATCAAGGGTGGGTGTGGCTGCAAGTATTTGACTGTGTGAAGACAGTTCAGTTGATTGAATGAGCCAAGTCAGGTGTGCTGCTGCATGGCTGGAATGAAAACCTGCAGCCACACGGCCCTTTATGGATCAGTTTGGACACCCCTGACTTAGAGGTTCTTCAACTTGCCCTACAACCCTACCCACTGCATTTGAAATAGCTGAGCTCCTATTCCATCATGTATTCAGATACAGTGGTGCTTGAAAGTTTGTGAACCTGTTAGAATTTTCTATATTTCTGCATAAATATGACCTAAAACATCATCAGATTTTCACACAAGTCCTAAAAGTAGATAAAGAGAACCCAGTTAAACAAATGAAACAAAAATATTATACTTGGTCATTTAGTTATTGAGGAAAATGATCCAATATTACATATCTGTGAGTGGCAAAAGTATGTGAACCTTTGCTTTCAGTATCTGGTGTGACCCCCTTGTGCAGCAATAACTGCAACTAAACGTTTCCTGTAACTATTGATCAGTCCTGCACACTGGCTTGGAGGAATTTTAGCCGATTCCTACGTACAGAACAGCTTCAACTCTGGGATGTTGGTGGGTTTCTTCACATGAACTGCTCACTTCAGGTCCTTCCACAACATTTTGATTGGATTAAGGTCAGGACGTTGACTTGGCCATTCCAAAACATTTAACTTTATTCTTCTTTTTGGTAGAATGATTTGTGTGCTTAGGATTGTTGTCTTGCTGCATGACCCACCTTCTCTTGAGATTCAGTTCATGGACAGATGTCCTGACATTTTCCTTTAGAATTCCCTGGTATAATTTTGAATTCATTGTTCTCTCAATGATGGCAAGTCGTCCTGGCCCAGATTCAGCAAAACAGGCCCCAACCATGATACTACCACCACCATGTTTCACGGATGGGATAGGGTTCTTATACTGGAATGCAGTCTTTTCCTTTCTCCAAACATAACGCTTCTCATTTAAACCAAAAAAGTTCTATTTTGGTCTCATCTGTCCACAAAACATTTTTCCAACAGCCTTCTGGCTTGTCCACATGATCTTTAGCAAACTGCAGACAAGCAGCAATGTTCTTTTTGGAGAACAGTGGCTTTCTCCTTGCAACCCTGCCATGCACACCATTGTTGTTCAGTGTTCTCCTGATAGTGGACTCATGAACATTAACATTAGCCAATGTGAGAGAGGCCTTCAGTTGCTTAGAAGTTACCCTGGGGTCCTTTGTGACTTCGCCGACTATTACACGCCTTGCTCTTGGAGTGATCTTTGTTGGTCGACCACTCCTGGGGAGGGTAACAATGGTCTTGAATTTCTTCCATTTGTACACAATCTGTCTGACTGTGGATTGGTGGAGTCCAAACTCTTTAGAAATGGTTTTGTAACCTTTTCCAGCCTGATGAGCATCAACAATGCTTTTTCTGAGGTCCTCAGAAATCTCCTTTGTTCGTGCCATGATACACTTCCACAAACATGTGTTGTGAAGATCAGACTTTGATAGATCCCTGTTCTTTAAATAAAACAGGGTGCCTACTCACACCTGATTGTCATCCCATTGATTGAAAACAGCTGACTCTAATTTCACCTTCAAATTAACTGCTAATCCTAGAGGTTCACATACTTTTGCCATGCACAGATATGTAATATTGGATCATTTTTCTCAATAACTAAATGACTAAACATAATATTTTTGTCTCATTTGTTTGACTGTGTTCTCTTTATCTACTTTTAGGACTTATGTGAAAATCTGATGTTTTAGATCATATTTATGCAGAAATACAGAAAATTCTAAAGGGTTCACAAACTTTTAAGCACCACTGTACTTCAGAATCCTAGAACACATGGAGAAGTTGGGAGTTTCTGTCTTTCAGGAAGACCTGCAAACCAAGATATAAGATGGTTCATGTGGACCTTTTGTGCAGACCATCAGGAGGATTGGTCCCATTTCTTGCCCTGGGCATAATATGCTCAGAATAACTGCTTGGAGCAAACAGTTTGACTACACAGAGTTCACACATTGTCAATGATCTGTGATTTGTTAATTTACGTGAACCTTCTTTTAACTGACAAAAGTACAAAGAAAAGATTTTCAATAGTTTTACTGACCAACTTAATTTTATTTTGTTAATATAAACAAAGTTAGAATTTGATGCCTGCAACACACTCAAAAAAGTTGGGGCAGAGGCATTATTACCATTGTTTTACATTACATTTTCTTTTAATAACACTTTTTAATATTATGGGAACTGAGGATACTTATTGTTGCGGTTTTGCAATTAGAATTTTTGTCCATTCTTGATTGATACAAGACTTCAGCTGCTCAACGGTCTGTGGTTGCCATTGTCTGAGTCTCCTCTTCATGATGCGCCATACATTGTCAATAGGATTCAGAGCTGGGCTGGCAGCAGGCTAGTCAAGCACACACACTCTGTGTCTACGAAGCCATGCTGTTGTAGCCCATGCAGAATGAGGCCTGGCATTGTCCTGCTGAAATAAGCATCGACTTCCCATGAGGAGACATTGCCTTGATGGCAACATGTGTCCCTCTCTAAAATCTCAATATATGCCTCTGCATCAATGGTACCTTCAGATACATTCAACTCAACCATGCCATGGGCACTGATGCACCCCCATATGATCACAGATGCTGGCTTTTGCACCTTTCTCTGATAGAACTGGATGGTCATGTTGACCTTTGGCAAAGAGAACTCGACAAACAGTTTTCCTGAAAACAACCTGAAATGTGGACTCATATGACCACAGCATACATTTCCACTGTCTCTTTTTATACCCAAACATGATAGCCTCACCTGTTACCAATTAACCTGCCAATTGTTGAATCTCCCAAAATGGTGTTACTTGAATATCCTATAAACTTTTCAGTCTTATTTTGCCTCTGTCCTAACCTTTTTTTTGGGAGTGTGTTGCAGGTATCAAATTCTAACTTTGTTTATATTTACAAAATACAATTAAGTTGGTCAGTAAAACTGTTGAAAATCTTTTTCTTTGTACTTTTGTCAGTTAAATAAAGGTTCATGTGAATTAACAAAATCACAGATTTTGTTTATACAGTGACAATGAAGGTGTCTTTTCATTTAAAAAAAAAAAAAATCCAAAACACTATAGCTTTAAATACAATGATATTTACAGTGGTATTGCCCAGCCTCTATGACTTAGACAGTCATGTGAAAAAATCAGTACATCCCATGCAAATTGTAGACTTTTCTCAACATATTTAAACAAGCAAACATTTCACCCTTTTGATACAGTGCCTACAGATGAAGATGATTGAACAAAACAACAAGGAAAATGAGCTCTTTCAATAATTTATTCAACAAAAATATCAATTGACATCATATTATTCTGTGAATAAAGTAAGTACACCCTTGGCTTAAGAAACTAGTATTGCTCCCTTTTAGAGAAATAACTTCTTGAAGGCATTTTGCATAATTGTCCACCAGTCTCTGGCATCAGCTTGCTGAAGTTTTTGACTATTCTTCCATCCAAAATTTCTTCAGCTGCAAGATATTTAGGGGTTTTCTTGTATGTACTGTCCTTTTCAAATCTCCCCACAACATTTCAATGGTGTTCAAGTCTGAGCATTGGCTAGGTTGTTCCATAACCCTCCATTTCTTCTTTTTGAGCCATTGCTCGGTGGACTTGCTAGTGTGCTTAGGATCATTATCTTCTTGAAAGGTCCACCTCCAGTTCAACTTCAACTTTTGAACAGATGGCCTCACCGGGGCAGAGCTAAAGGGGGGGGTGGGCAGGGCCATTGCTCCTGGGCCTTGGGCCCTCCCCCTAGCCATACAGGGCTTTGACATTCAGGCCCGCCCAATAAACGTGCCTTACGCGATTTCATTGGAAATTCCTTGAAACCTACAAGTTTTCACGTGATTACAGACTAGCTGACCTATATATCTCTCATTTTTTCTACACATTATTATCATGGTTTAAAAAAATAAAATAAAAAAACCCTGTGAAATCAGGATAGTTGAGGCTTTTCTTGGATTCGAGATAACTGTGAACGCATCCATTTCTGAACTGGAGGGCCGAATTATTAGCTGCATTGAAGGGAATGGCTTAGATCTGTCCAGATGCTGTGGACAGGGTTATGACAGCGCAGAAAACATGAGCGGAATTATTCTAGTGTTCAAGCGAGAATAGCGGAGCGGGAGCCCCTTGCTTTGTACGTGCACTGTGCGGCTTGTTGTCTGAATTTGGTACTGAATGATTCTGTCAAAACTATCCCAGAGATTAGACAGTTTTATGATGTGGTTGCCAACAGTGTTAAGAGATGGGCATTACTTGGCGACTTATTGAGCCCAGAGAGCAGGGACATAACCTTGAAACGCCTCTGCCCAACCCGCTGGTCCTCCCACTACGATGCGCTTGTTGCGTTAAAGTACAGATATGGAGATGTCATTAAAGCTCTCACTTACAAGCGAGAAAACGAATGAACGAGATGAGGCAGATGCACTTAAAAAAGCCATTACTAAATTTCAGTTCATATTTTTAATCAGCCTTCAGACAAAGATTTTGGAGTGCACTAATGCCATCTCAAAGTTACTGCAGGAGAAGACCATTGATCTCCTCAAAGCGTCTGCATTATTGCAGAATGCTGTACAAACTCTACAGGAGTACAGGGAGCAGTTTGATGAGGCAAAGGCTTCCACTCTGGCATTGGCTGTGAAATGGGGCAGTCAAACGCAATTTGTAGCCACCAGGTTGAAAAAACTGAAGCGCCACTTTGATCACCTTAGCGAAGACAGTCGGCTTTCCGATGCAGAACATTATTTTTGGGTGAATGTGTTCTATGCATGCCTTGATGTAATCATTCAGCAGCTGTCACAAAGGTTTGTCAGTTTAAATCGGACTGCTCATTTGTTTGAGGCTATTCATCCAAATACGCTCCAGCATGCCAAGGACGAGGAGCTATACGAAGTGGCCCATCGACTGTGTGATCACTATAGTCAGGATATTGACTCCAGCTTTCCTGGTCAACTAGTGTCATTTAGGGCTTGTTTCAAGGAGCAGATAGCGAGACACACATCTGTGCTTAGGTGGTGTTTACATTAGACCGTATTCATCTCGTTTTCGTCGCGGATGCACTGTCCGTGCACATTAAAACGCCGGGAAACAACTCCACAGGCGGAACAACTTGAATCCGCCAGGGCCCACGTATTCAACCCAGTTCGTATTAGCCCAGGAGTAATAGGGTTATACCCGGAACAAATTAGTAACAAGCTGAAAATTTCAGAATATGTTCAGAATACCTTTAGGAATAACATACTAAAAGTCCCCGGAAATCCCCCTTGTGCTCTCTGAGAAATCAAGATGGCATCCAAAATGGCTGCCAAATGGAGATCTGCCCATATCTCAGGCCCAAAACAAAATATTAATGCAATTAAAAGGTCAGAATATATGTTTTGTAGGGTAGGAGAGTAAATTCCAACATGTGTGTATTAATTACATTGTGTATTAATATTATATAATAATGTACATATTATTATAACAGTATATTTGTGTATAGTGTGGATCCATTGGTTACTCGTTCACTCCGTATCATCCTATTCTGTTCACAAAACAACAAACACAATTACTAGGGGTTGGAGCACTTATTTTCATTAATATTAATTAAAGTAAATTGGTGGTGTAAAATGAAAAATGGCATGTTAAAAGGTCATGCTGAGTTCAGTCATTTTTAAAAGGTCATGCTGAGTTTAGTCATTTTTTGTCCGAACACACTGGCATTGCTAGTAGTAAAGACCGGCGCTAGAAACTCAAAGATTAATTTTTTTCCACCCTTAAACAAGCTTGAATAAATTCCCTACTTCATTGATGGTACAACAAAGGTCCAAGCATTACAACTGAGGCACTGAGAAGTGTTTAAGTCTACTCATTGTTTATAAGCAAGAGCTTTTATTGAGGCAGACCTTTTTGTCATGAAAGTCGCCGGAATGTTGAAGAAGTGTACTGAAACAGCTTGCCATTGTAGTTTTAGAAGACAGAGTTCTCACATTTAATTTCCCTTTAATATTTTATCAAAGCTAAAAAGATGCACTAAATATTAAAGAAATTGATGTCTAATTGTTGTCTTACATTATGTTCATGTATGTAGGTAGCCTACTAAGCTAATCTGTCAATCATGTCAACCATCAAATTCCATGTAATTTCCACATTAATGACCTTGTAATCTTGGTTAATTTTAATTTTAACAGTGTGACAATGGTGAATTTGCATTGCTTGTATGAGAGAACATATAATTTAACATTTTAATTGCATTTATATTATGTTTTATCCCTGTGATATTGAAAAATCTCCAATTGGTGGCCATTTTGGACGCCATCTTGAATTTCTCAGAGAGCACAAGGTGGATTCCCGGGGACTTTTAGTATGTTATTCCTAAGGGTATTCTGAACATATTCTGAAAAATTCAGCTTGTTACTAATTTGTTCCGGGTTGGACTCAATTTTGAGCTAATGCTCTTGGGCTATATCTGATCCGGTGCTGTGTAAACATTGAGGAACGAGGAAACGCAGTGCTGAGCTCTAGCTGACGTCGTCATTGGACAATGTCACTGTGACATCCACCTTCCTGATTCGCTGGCGTTGGGATCACACACACAGCGGCTCAGTCCCGAATCACTGCTTGTGCGCTTCACTCGCGCGCTCTGTGAGCTGCGCAGGGCCGGAGTGCACACCCTCCAGAGGGCACTCGCTGTTCAGGGCGGAGTGATTTGGAGCGCAGGAGGAAGCACTGAGCCGCACTGAGGTTTATTTACACATTTCAACTTATTTACCTCCTTCAGGCGCTTAAACTCAGTGAGAACATGAACATCACAGCCAGGTGTGTTTATCTGCTGGAGAAGGTGTTCGCTTGCCATCCTTCCACTTGCAAGTGGTGAGTGACTTGCGCATGCCCGATATGCACTGGGATCATGTGACGTGCCGTCTAATTAGTCATGTGATTAGCGTATCCGTGTATTGGCGTTGCTGTGTGCATGCGAATCGTGTATTGGCATTGCTGTGTGCACGTGAATCGTTTTAAAAACGTTAATCTGATGATCCGCTGATACGGTCTAATGTAAACACCACCTTAGCCTGGCCAGGTTGCTGGTAGTAGATCATCCAGCAGTAACTTCTACATTTAGTGAGGTGTGCATGGCCTTCTTGCTTTTTCTCACTGTCCCCATCTCAGTTATGACAGCAGAGCGCTCTTTCTCCAAATTAAAATTGATAAAAAAATTTTCTCAGGCGCGCAATGGGTCAAGAGATACTCTGTGGATTGGCCATTTTATCAATTGAGAATGAGCGAGCAAGAGCGCTTAACATCCCTCAAATAGTTGACGACTTTGCGGAGCGCAAGGCGCGTCGAATGCCTTTTTAATGACGAACGCAGGTTTCCGTGTTGGCTTTGTAGTTGAAGACGTGCTTACACAATGAGGATGTATCATTCATGATTGCTAGATTTTTTTTTTGTTGTTTAGTGTCTATTTGGAACATAATAAAAAAATGAATGGAAAATACAGGCTATGTAGGCCTGTAAAAAATAAAAATAATAATAATAATAAAAAACTTTGAGCAAGTTCTGTTCTAATATAGCCTGATTATATACTGCAGGCCTTCTGTTTGTTTGCAATTTCGCCATGGCTAGGTCCAAAGGCTACATTCTTAAAAACTGCTTTTTGTTAGATATAGCCTGAGTAGGCTTACTGTATATGCCGCAAGCCTTCTAATTTGTTTGTTTGAAATTTTGCCATGGGGGGGGGCCTGATGGGTGTTTTGCCCCGGGGCCTTGTGTGCAGTTGTTCCGCCACTGGGCCTCACATTATCTTCAAGCACACTTTGATATGACTCACAATTCATAGTTGAATCCATGAATGCAAGCTTCCCTAGTCCCTGAGGCAGCAAAGCAACCCCAAGCCATAATATTTCCACCACCATGATTCACAGCTGGTATGAGGTTCTTCTCCTGAAAAGCCATCTTTGGTCTGCGCCACACATGTACTCTTACTGTGGCTAAATAACTCTACCTTTTAGACATCTGTCCAGAGCATGTTATTCCAAAAAGGCCTGGTCTTTGCCTATATGTTCATTGGCAAACTGTAGTCTTGCGTTACCATTCCTTTTGGACAGCAAAGGCTTTTTTCTGGCACGCCTCCCATTAGGGTCAAATTTGTCCAATCTCTTTCTGGTTGTAGATTGTCCACTTTCACACCAACAGTTCCAAGAGTTACCTGCAGATCCACTGATGAAGTTTTGAGGTTCTTGGAGACTTCTTTTAGTATCAAACCGTCTGCTCTTGGGATGAATTTGCTTGGGTGGTCAGTCCTGGACAAACTGGCAGTTATTTGAAATCTACGCCACTGATTTTCCTTTCAGTGGAATGTTTTATTTCTAACAATTTAGAGATCTTTTTAAATCCCTTGCCAGTTTCATAGGCATCCACAACTACAGTATTTTTCTGAGGTCCTTAGAGAACTCTTTAGATATTGGCATGATGACACCACACATGTCAACAGCAAAGAGAACACCAGACCCTAGATGTCAGGTTTAAATAAGACCGTTTCCACCTGCACCTCCACCTGCAGGAGGTTCTAATCAATGGCATCTAATCTGGAACACCTGATTCTAATTTTATGGACTTGAAAGTGGAATAAATGTAATAGTGTACTTACTTTTTCCAGGGTATACTGACTTTTTTGACTGATTTTTTAAAAATTTAAATTATGAAAATTACTACAAAATGACAATTTTATGTGCCATTTGTCAGAGTATATCACCTTTATCTGTAGGCATTATATCAAAGAGAGCGAAATGTTTCCTTGTTGAGAATATGTTGAGAAAAGTCTAGAATTTCCATGAGACTTAATAGATTATTAGACATGCCTATACAGCGGTTAACACAGACACTGAATGTGTGAGATCAATTGTTCTGAAAGTTTGAATAACCTTAAATCATTTATTATTTTTGTCAGCAATGCTCTCTCTCTTTCTCTCAACAGATGGGCTGTTAGTGTGCCTGTTGCCACGGATATGCAGCTTGTAAGATAGGAGGCTGTGCCAAACCCCTGTCAGCTTGACTTCACTTACTATGTTTCTGTCTCCCCTACCAACTCCTCCCCTTGGTTTCCCCCTGTAGATGACACTGCCATAACTGCAGCACTGACATTATAACATGATTATTAACAAACAGCCCACAACTCAAAACTCAAAGCACTATGGCATATAGGAGCAAGGGCAAGACAGAGAGAAATATTCTCTCTCTCTCTCTCTCGTCACACACACACACACACACACACACACACACACACACACACACACACACACACACACTTATTCATACAAATATCTAACTCCTTGTTTTCATTACACATTCCCGAAAAAAGTGATAAACAGCTCCATGTTTGCTGCATGTGTTTTTGCACTCGTGTTTGTCAAATGCTGCAAATTTCTCCTTTCCTCTTGCAACATTTCGTACCGACACTCAGCAAGCACACAAACATATGTATGTGAGAGTGAGACAGATTAAAGATTTGCCAAATGAAATGGAAATGTCGCTCATGACTTATTTACAGTGAGGAGAGTTGCAGAGCACAGAATTTTCAGGCTCTGGGTTATGAATATTTCTTTTTTATTTGGAGCATCATTTTTTTAATGATCATATGCAAAATAAACGCAGAACACTTTCAACACACAGGAACTTTGTATATCTGAAATAACGTCTGTAATGTTACAAACAAACAGTTGCTACACTGTCTTATTTTTAAAAACAAATGGCATTTCAAGTGAATCAATTTCACCCCTAGCCACTGTGAAATTCAAATCTAGCATTCAAAGCCAGATAGATAGATAGATAGATAGATAGATAGATAGATAGATAGATAGATAGATAGATAGATAGATAGATTTTCTAGTTAACCAGATGTTTTGATCCCTTTTCTCTTCTCTGACACTTTCTCTGCGCGAGCGCGCGCGCGCGCACACACACACACACACACACACCGCAATGCCAATCGCGCTTCAGGATACAACCGACACACTCCGAGCTCTGCGCATTATGACCTGTGTGTCTGTATGTTTCTGAAACAAACTGATTTTGTGAAATCGTGTGAGAGCCAGTGGGGCTGCACCGCTCCACATTTTTGCGCAACTATTTCCATCCATCCAGCGCGCAGCTAGCTGAAGAAAACCATGATCCCAGATTGTTTCTGTATCAGGCGTGCGCTTTGGGTCGCTGCTCGCTCCGGACTGTTAAAGCGCCGCTGAAAGCCGCTGCACTCTGTTTGTATAACTTTGATTGCGGTGGTGAAGTCTAAAACTGTCTTTTATCGGACTCATGGCTCTGTGGAGAATGGACCTGATCACACTCTGTTTGCTCCAGCTGTCTATAATAGGTGAGTTTTCTTTATTCTCTGATGGTGGGGTTTCTGCATAACGCCCGCAAACAAGCTGAGCTGCAGCCGATGCGGATTTTGCGGAGAACGATTGATGTACGAGCCATGCTTTTATTGTAGCCATGCTCCGCGCTTTTAGCCTTCTGACTTGCTTTTCTTTCCCTATATAGCAATGTCACGATATCATCGGAGTTGAGAAAGTTAAGTCAATAACCTTGTGTGCGCTTGCTCTTTAAGCGCAACTGTGGCGCGTGTACAGCGCAAAAGACAAACCGGCCGACACGCTATTGTGATTATGTTTGTGTGTTATAATTACCTGCCGTGATGTTTAATAGCCTCGATCACGGCACATTACCCCCGTCATTAAACGGCAATGGCGCTGAAAGGCTGCGCGGTGTCACACTGAGGAAAGCAGAGAGCAATGAGGACCCCTGCACAAATCAGTTTTATACATGATCTTAAAGTTCATGTCCATCTCTCCAAGGACTTCTCATGTAGAGTGTCCGTCCCAAATACCAACAAAAACGTCATTCGTCCTAAATCTTAATGCAGGGCTAACAGTGAACGAATTCTGATCTGAAGCGCACAAACCATTAGTCCTGTCCCTATATCTGTAATTCTGCCTCAACCGAGCCTACTAACACAAGTTGACCTATTTAGACCAAGCTGGAAAATGGTATGAATCATGCAACATGGAAAAATCTGAAGGTTTTTGTTAACCTATAATTCAGGTTAATAAAAAATGGAATGCAGCTATTTTGGTCTATCTCCTAAGATTCTAAGAAGCCTAAAAGTCTGAAAGATGGCATCAGATATTTCAGTCATATATTACTTTAGTGGATGGAAAAATCCTGCTTTGAAAGAGTACATTACATTTTCAGTGAAGTTAATCAAACCTCGAACACCAGTAAAACTCATTTACTCCAAACCACAACAAGATAATTTATTTTCAAACATGAATGGGAAGCATAGTGGTGCAGTGCTTAGTACCGTCGCCTCACAGCAAGCGGGTTCTGGGTTCGAACTTGCCAGTCAGCCAGGGCCTTTCTGTGTGGAGTTTGCATGTTCTTTCTATGCCTGCATGGGTTTCCGTGTACAGTCCAAAGATGTGCAGATTAGGTCAACTGGCTACTCTACATTGTCCATAGGTGTGAATGTCTTTTTGTCTCTGTGTAAGCTCTCCAGGGTGTATGACACCCCTTGTCCAAAGTCAGCTAGAATTGGCTCCAACTTTCCCCGTGACCCTCAGCAGGATAAGCGGTATAAACAATGGATGAATGGGCATGAAGTGTATTTTAACAGTGGCAAAAATAATCTTGCAGTGAGAACACTAGTCCTAAGAAAAATGAGAAACTTGCTGCATCACTCCAAATGCAAAATGGAGTTGCAATAACAGGGTTATGTAAGTGTCCTCATCATTAAAACAGTTGTGTGTATGCACACTGCCTCCTTCACACAGTGTTCAAGGTGGCATATGAGATGACATAAAACAGCTATTCGACTGCCACAATATCTGTAGCATTATCTGTAGCACAATATCTGTCTTTATTTGCTCTACTGTATGTACACAGCTTTCACAGTTGCCTTGCCTGTGCATCATTTCCTGTATTTCCCCATGTACATTGGAAAGTTTCATTAGTGTTTATTCTAATCTGCATTCTTAACACATGAAGGTGTCAAAGCCCACTTTGAAACACTTGTACCACTTCAGCAGATGTGGGTGAAATGTTTTGCTCCAAAATAGAGCAGCTCCTCAGGGGATGGGCTGTAGACTGCAGCAGTGAGAACCTGGAGCCCAAAACCTGTTAGACCACCCAGGCACGTCTTGTCTAATCCGTGGTGTACACATACTTTATTTCATATCACACACACACGCACACACACACACACAAACACACACACACAAACTTCACATTTGGCCCTTTTCCACTACCCTTTTTCAGCTCACTTCAGCCCGCTTCAGCTCACTTCAGCCCGACACGGCTCGCGTTTCGACTACCAAAAAACAGCACGACTCGGCTCGCTTCAGCCCTGCTTAGCCCCTAAAACTCGCACCGTTTTGGAGTGGGGCTGAAGCGAGCCGAAGCAAGCCGAGTGAGGCTGGGGGCGTGAGCAGACACTCCCCTGTGCACTGATTGGTGAGAAGGAGTGTCCTCACATGCCCACACACGCCCCGCGAGCACGCTGGGATCTGTAAACACCGTAAACCCGGAAGAAGAATAATTACGAATTACGAGAATTTCTGAAGCCTTATGCGCCTCGCCTCATCTATACGCTCTTGCCAGTATCTGTTGGCGTTGTCGGTGACAACAAGCCACAGAACCAAGACCAGCAACACTAACGACTCCATGTCCATGTTTATTGTTTACTATTCGGGTTGTGAGACTACCGCTTAAAAGCTCACTGATGTCACTGTTTGCGCTGCTTAACGACATCACGTGACATCCACCCACTTTCGCTAACTCCACCCAATGTGTCCACCCACTTCCAGCCAGCACGGTTCAGCGCGGTTGTAGTCGAAATGCAACTCCAACAGCCCCGCTCAGCTCGACTCAGCACGGCACGGCTCAGCCCGACTCAGCCGCGTTTGTAGTGGAAAAGCGGCAATTGAGATACTCTCGTAGCTTGACACACATAGTACATACACACCCGTACAAACAAGCATATTCCCAAACATGTCCCACTAATGCCACTCAGACATCTCATGGATTCAATTCTGCTTGTAAACGCATGTGAAACCAGGGGATGAGTTTCTATATTAATAAGTTAATTATTAGAAACTGATTGATTAAAAAACTGGAATACCCCCCCCCCCCCCCCCCCACTAATTCAGGAAAATCACTGGTTACTTTAGTGTCAAAGATTGGCTTAAAGCAGTACCTTCAAAGCCAGTAAAGTTGCCATTTAGTTTTAATTCATATTAACTTTAGATAAAGTGTACTAAACAACTACTTACATTTTCAGGTATTTAGAAGCACTTCTAATATTTTATCAAAATACCTTAAAACAATAAGCCTCTTGTGTTAATTGAGCTTTTCCTGTATTGGTGACAAATGACAAAGAGTGGATTTTCTTGAAATATGTGCATACAATGCTAAATCTTGAATTGCTTCAGCTGTGTGATTTGAGATTTGGCAGTGTTTTTGATTGTTGTTTGATTGATCACTAATGATGATAATACTCTTGATACTGAAGTGCTTGATTAAGTGACATCTGTCTTTAGCTTGCCTTATCCTCAGCTGCCCTTTGCAGATACCACTTTTAGGATGGCAGCCTAACTTCAAGGGGTATGAACTTATATTTGCAATACAATAATTTAATGAGTGTATACTTATTTTGAAATTTGTAAATAAATAAAAAATAAATTTTGATTATGAAGAGAACTATGTCTAAACTTTTTTTATTGACTGTGTTACAATATACTATATGTATATAACTTTTTAGCTGATACTCAACTAGTATAAATGTGTTCCAACACTGAATTCGTAAAAATTAATTTCTGATTATGACCGGGGTGGAAAATACTTTAGTAATTATACTTTGGCCCTGTTCACGCATAGCATTAACATAACTAG